>NC_056745.1:814257238-814557238 GCF_019279795.1 Protopterus annectens
TTTAAAAATTTTTTTTTTTTCCAGAAACTACAAATAAAAGACCTCTGCATACACCTGCTGTATCAAAAGCTTTAAACAAGTGGGTAGAATCATTTCATCTTGTAGATACTTTCATATTTAAAGAAGATAAATCTTTGTTGTTTTCCCATCAAGATTACAGATTTGGTACACAAACTAGAATAGCTAAAGTATTTGCTGCTTATGACTTACTTTCTAAAATCATTAATTTCTCAATCACTCCCTACCCCTTTTCAGATCACAATTCAATTATAGTAAAAATTCAAAATGGGTACAGACCATTAATCTTTAACGCCAGAATTCCAGCATATATATCTCCATAGCACATGCTGTAGTGTGATCCACTAGTTAGGTAGGGGTTCTATTCCAAGACATGGCAGGTGTGTGTGTGTGTGTGTGTGTGTGTGTGTGTGTGTGTGTGTGTGTGTGTGTTTGACTGTCAGAGCCTGTGTGGAGGTGGCTGTGAGTGTCTAACCACTGGACATGTTGTGGAGCAGATTTTGTAGTTTTCCTATATGGTGTCCATATTATATGTCACAATGTCCACCTCATGAGCAGTACAGATATCAGTCAGCCAAGGGACTGTGTTAGCAAGCCATACCCCTACAAAAAAAAGCCTGTTGAACAAAGTATGCAACCCTACTATTACCAGGAATGTGTTCTGAACCCATGTGTCATACACATACACACTTGCCTAGAGTATCCCGCTATGTTGCTAGTACCCTGCACATTGATGACAGATTGTAGGCATGGTGCGATTGCAGTGGGCTGCAGAGGGCATGGCACCCTGTACACAGTACAATAGGTACATAACTGCGGACAATGTGCCTTCACTATGATCCCCACTGAATGCCTGCAACATATGTGGTGCCATCAAATGTGATCCACAGAGGCCATACAATGCCTTACACATGTGCGCTGTATGGACCGATGTCACTGACACCAGGGAATACCTGTAACATGTTATCAATGCAGGTGCAGGGTCAACCTGCTGTCTATAAGCAGGTCCTGCCACACCAGGCCATTATTGGCATATCAGAGGATAACAGTCTGTGTACACAACATGTGCCAGCCAAACCAGGTACACCTGTACATGTCACTGTACATTATTGTGGGACGTGCACATCCCAGACAATGTCCATATTAAGGACATTCAAGGATCAAACACGGACATGGCATGCATTGCAAAGCTATGGCCATACACAATGGTAAGCAGGATGTCAGGACAGTTCATAAAATACCATCTGTGTGGGACATTGCAGACACTACACCCCTGTACCACACTGCACACCATTGTTGGGTGGTGTGATGCCAAGGATTACCCCTCATCCAGCCTTGTACAGCCATCTTGCACAGCTGACCACTACACACCCATGAAGCAATGCACACATGCATGTCAGTACTGGCACCTTGTGTATGCATGTGGGATATGATGCTCCCAACCACAGTCACTCCCAGTATAACTCCCATTGTCATATTGACAGATGTCAAATGCATTCACATGCCCTAGCCCATAGAACCTCCGGATATCCCCTTTTGTGCATGTAGTACCTGTTCATTACTGCAGTGTGGCAAACTAAGTAGTTTGGAAGTGTATTTGTGGGCCTGGCAAAGCGTGTCAATGTGAGTCCATTGGAGAGTGTGGTTGTGTTGACAATGACATCCATTCATGTGGACAGCCATGTGTGCTACACCTAATGTATGTTTACTATATCTCTGTTGCAGATGTCGCTTACCAGCACACATATATGTTCTTACAGCACACCAACATGTCAGCTTTGTGGCAAATGGAGTAACTGCATGCACTTGTAATAGTAATGACTAGTCAGTCACGGGTTTCAACCCCTGTACTGGTAGGTATGTGACAAACGATGCTTAGGTTTTAGTCTCCAAACCCTTCTCTGATCTACTTTGCCTGTCTGTCCCTCCCATGCACTCTCTGGTGGATGTGGAGTTGTACACCTGCTCAGCAGCAGCTTGTGTTTTGTAAGTAATGGTCATGATCAGGTGATGGCCTCTGCACCTATTGCAGTCCTCCTCTCACTGATTGCATGTGGAACAGCTGTGATGATGTTCCCATAATCAATCACATGGAAACACAGTACAATATCTAGGAACATCATGTTGGTGTTTGCCCATGACAGTCACTGTGAGTGGTACTTGGATCTGATGTTTGGTAAACGGCTTCACAGATGATATCTGGATGTTCCTCAAACAACATACACAGTGGGAAATAGCCTATAGACAGGAGGGTGATGTGCCAGACATGACTACAGCATGTAAGTGTAGCTATGCTTCATTGAGACTACTGCCTGATTAACAAGCTGTGTGTGGTAATGGCTGAATGTTTTAAAACTGACAAGACAGTGCTCTCTTTGTGAGGGACCCCATCTGTAGGGCCATCTGTGGACTGGTCAGTGTCTGGAACCATTGGTTTCCTGTGTTACTCACTGAACACACATCTGTGAACTGCAGGAGCATAGTGTGAGTATTGCAGTCAGTACATGGTGATAGTGATGCGTTACTGCCATCGCATCCCTGATTGGTCATATGTCACATGAAACAGTGGTATGACAGACACTGTCTGGGGTTCTCAGTGACATGCCAATAATGGGCCACTGTTCATAGCTGCAGTTACAAATCTTCTACACTTTGTACAAACGTCATGCAGTATATGCATGTGTTGTGCTCCCTCTGCAAATGTATACCATCTGTTGTGTTGTGTTGATGGTCATATCTATGCATGCTGTTATAAGTAATCCTGAATGCTGTTGACTATTACTAATCCATGTCTGTGTTTAAACTGCAACACCATAGGCTGTATGGCTTTGGAGGTCCTGGCAGAGCCTCCTGTCCCACTTCAGCTGGCCATGGCACCGGGCACCAGCACATCTGGGGCCCAGCCTTGGACCTCCACCTCTGTTGGCTCTGCTCCACCTTCTGGTGGTATGCCACTGAGGATGGAGCTTGTTCCCACTGGGAGCAGGTCCAGACAGGAACATGTCTGCTGTCATACAGTCCCGAACGTGGTGCATAGAGGGCTCAATAAGGGGGTTTCGAGGCCAGATACGCCAGCTCGAGGGCAGAGTGTCACAGTTTTGATGTGGACAACCCCATTGTACACACAACACTTCCAGTCCCTCTATGGTTACCCCATTTACCTTTATCATAATGATGATGTCGCACTCAGCACCTTGCAAGAGTACTGTTCTCACATAATGATTGTACAGGAACTGTTGTGTTAATGCAAGTTACATGCACAGAGCGATGTATTTGGCCAATGTACAAATGTTTGCGTGTATGACTGACATATGTCTGTTAAAAGGAGTCTTGATATTATATAGGACAACACCACTACATAATACAGGCATTGCTGGTGTTTCCCTTTTCATTCCTTTGTAATGCTTTGTTGTCACATGGGATGTTCCTGATATATCTGTATATATGTATGTATCTATATCTGGACATAAACACTCAAACATACATCTACATGATGGAATACATTTCCTAGACTGTTGAATGACTGCACTGGATGATATGTTTGTGATAAGATCCAATGTCTGTATATCTGCCATGGCTTAGTTGTAAATCACAATAGCTGTGTGTGTAGGGTCCTGGTTTCGAGCCTTGCAGAGGCCATTTATTTTGTTGCTGGGCAGAACAAGGTCATTGGATACGGAGTGATTAAGGCACATTAAAGCAGTTGTGAGCGGGTGTGCATGGGTTTTCGTGGAGCTAAGCAATGCTAACCTCCAGTTACAGTTTCTTACACTCAGCGTCTACATTGCTTTACCAGTGTAATATTCGCATACTGGCAGCCAAACAGGCTTACACCCGCTTGCTCCTGCACTTGCAAATGTACTGCACTTGGTGTTTGCATCTGACACTCACACCCCTGGGTGGGAGTGAGGACTACAATATTACCTTGTGATGCCTATTACATCGGATTACATGACTACAATATCGGGAATGGCTGCCCATTAGGCGACAGCATACCATTCGACTATACAGAATCCGCGGCCTGTCCAGAGATTGATTCATATTATTGGTGTGTTCCTCTTACAATCTGCACCTGTCTGGCTAATACATGGGAACTGACACTCTTCAATACAAACCAGTGATTGGGTTTTGGAACCCACATCCTTCAGCCGAGTCATGCTACTGCATACCTAATATTCTATCATCTTTCTAAGGTTGTCAGTGGAATATGTGCTTTCTGTCCCTATCAGACCTCGGATATGATTGGGGAAAAATATAAACTGAATCAGGTACATGTCATAACAACATCAGGGACACATTTACATTATTGGTGCTACTAACCTGACACATTGACAGACTCGGAGCATATGAATTCATACACATTTTCTGAGGTAAATGATGTTTATAACTCTTAATTGTTGTCATTATTCATTATGTGTAATTTACCACCTTTCCTCCAAATGTCACTAGTTTTAGGAGGGATTAAATGGGACAGAGTTAGAAATTGAGTTGAAATCAGGGATGTCCCTGGAAATCGGTGACAGTTCAGAGGTATGGTCCCTATTTGTTACCCCAATGGTTAATGTCCTGTCCAGTGGATTTGCTCTTAGGGGATGAGAGGCATGGGCATCACCTACGCCCATTTTGGAATATTACTTACATCCACAGGGTGGTCCTAATATGACTGCACCAGCCAACACCTGCACACCTAGGCCCATAACTGCATACCCATTGTTAGCCTACCTGCCACTCCTTTACAGCACTCATCCTTACTGTGGGTGCAGATGGAGTATAAATGCACCACTACACACTGCCCACTCTCCCCATGTCGGGACACATGTCGTACGTTGTTTCAACCCACGGGTTATCAGGCTTGCACAACCTACTGGTCTATGTGCATCTACAGCCTGGTTTGATGAATCATTATTGGGACTGCCGCCGATGATCATTAATTTTTGGTGTACCACAAGGGACATCAATGTCTATGTTTTTAGATTAGACCTGGCAGGTCTCTCCCACTGGTAGTATCCTGCCGGTGGTCTGGGAAGCAGTGGTGTGTTTAATTTTATTGTGTGTCTGTATGTCTCACCGGCCTAGCTGGGGGGGTGGGGGGGTTGATGATACGTGTTACATGTTTGTTTATTGGACCCCTCACTCCCATATGCTCGGTCTGTGAACATATGTAACTCGTAACTGCTGTATCAGATCCTAGCTATATGCATGTGTATATTTACAGTCACATATATATATATATATATATATATATATATATATATATATATATATATATATATATATATATATATCTGCATATGTTTATATTTATATGTGGGTATGTATCTGTATTCTGTCTCTGTATGTATACATTTGTACTACGGCAAGGGAGAGGCTTATCTCTATGTCGCTATGGGTAGATAGACACACACATACCTCTACATATATACATCTACATTTGGTTATTCCGTTCCTTGTCATATAGATTACACTTTGCTGCAGTGGGACTCGTAGTGGGTGTGGCTGCTTATTGGGCGATGCCTCTGCCCAATGAACACATTCGCTTACATCCCTAGGGCTGTCCATATAGGTCCACATCAGCCAACACCTGCACAAGCTACCCATAGTTCCCCCACCCGCACCTCCTCAAAAGCACCCATCCTTACACTGTGCCCTTGTCGGTTCTGGACACACCACTACATGCTGCCCACTCTTCACTTCATGGGACCCATTTCATACAATATTCTCGACCCATGGGTCATCAGGCTTTCCCACCCTTGAATTCCAAGTATCTATATACCCCAGCTAGAATGTTTGGTCTATCAACTTCTTTTGGTCTTGCCAATTTTTGTGGTGTCCCGCAAGGGACCCTCCTTTCTATGTTCCAAGATTAGAATTCACAGGTGCACTGTGTATCCCCCCCCCCCGGTTGTATCCTGCCTGTGGTCTGGGGAGCAGTGGACTCTTTACATTGTTTGTGTGCATGTTTCCCGTGTCCGGCTGGGGGGGGGGCTGGAAGGTCATGCTACGTGTTTCATGTTTCTTGCTTGGGCCCCTCACTTCCATTGCCATAGCCTGTGAACATGTTATTCTTGTGTGCTGTTTCCTATCATAGCTGTATATCTGTGTATATCTGTACACACACACACACACACACACACACACACACATATATATATATATATATATATATATATAGATGCAGCAATATACATATACGTATATATATATATATATATATATATGTGTGTGTGTGTGTGTGTGTGTGTGTGTGTGTCTGTAAAGTAATGCATACTGTGCACAAACGCACTTACACATGCTTACTGGTGTTTATATATGCTTAAACCTGCTTACTAGTGCCTTATTCATTATGACACTGACACTTCACTCCAGGTAACTTTTAATTGATATTTTGCAGATTATACAGTGGACAGATGTCGCAATATGTTCATATACAGATTACTGATGATAAATGGTATGTGATGTAGTGGTATTCGGTATGGGAATGTCTGTTCGTTAGGCGGTTGCTCTAACAAATACACTATTGCTGTGCTGCTTCATTTGCATATATACCCATATACCCATGGCTCCTGGTTCCCCAAACACACACCCCAATGCCTCCCTAACACTGCAGTCATCCATTCTCCAGTTGGATTTGTGGTGTATCCACACCACTACACATTGGCCACTCTCTACTCCTATAGACCCATCCCATCGGTTGACTCACTCCACGTATCCTCAGAACTCCCAAACATTTAGTCCACAAACATTGGTGACATGAGCGAACAAAAGAATACTATTAGTAATTTTTAGGTTGTCCCACATGGGACACGCATGTGTTTATGTCAAGATCAGACTCTATACTTCATTACATTCTTACTCCCATTAACATGACACTACAATATATTAATAAGTATGACTATGTGGTAATGCACACATTACACATGAGAGCCTAATTATGTATGTGTTCAGCGTATTTCTTTTATAAATAGACCGGTTTAGTAACTGGCGTTGCCATAGCAGGCAGATCACATGAATAATTCCATGTGTGGGAAAGTCCTCACATTTGATTTTTTTCAGGACAGCACTGACTTCGGACAGTGTACACACTTCTGCATTTAGGCAGTTTTGTCCGGTCCCTCTTATGCACAACCTATTATTCTATCTACTGTCGAGGTTTGTAAGGGCACATTCATGTTATTTATGTCTGCAAATGGAATGAATGTGTTACAGAGAATGTACTTCTACGTCTTGATGTCTGCATGTGTGTATGCATATATACTTATAATGAACTCACTGAACTCCACGGGCGGTCCAATTAGAACAAGCCCATCCAACCCTGGCACACCTGGCTCCATAATTTCATACCCATAGTTCCTCCACCCCACCCATGTTCAACATACATGCATACCACCCATTGTCCACTTGTTATCGCAGCCATGAAACACCTCCACGCATTGCCCTCTTCTGAGCGTTAGGGGCCCTACACGTATGTTGTCCCAACCCATGTATTATCAGGCTCTCCCACCATTTAGTCCTTGAACATTTCTGCCCTTGCTTGCCCAAATGGTCTATCAATTTTTGGGTAGTCCCACCAGGGACTACTCTCTGTGTGTAAAGTGGACTTAGCAGATCAGCAATGTTACTCCCACTGGTAATATCCTGCCTGTGGTGTGAGTAGCAGTGCTTTGCTCACTCCTGCCCAGTTTGATATGATATACGCTGACAGCACTATATAATACTGGGGTTGCTGTTGATTCCCTTCTCATTCCTTTTGTATGTTTTGTATGTTTTATTGTTACGTTGTTCTTTCTTCACATATATATATATATATATATATATATATATATATATATATATATATATGTATATATGGGTCTACTACTAATTACCGACACGATTCGACGGAAAACTCCCCGACGCCAGATGACCGACATCACACAAACCCGACAACGCAAAACACCGAACACCATTACACCGAACACCATTACACCGACACACGGAACGTAAACAACACACGACACTACATAGCATACACACTAGCCCTGACCCAAACCCTAACCCTAAGGTCCGACACTATCGCACACTTCACCTACCGCACCCTAACCCTAACTCACTTAACCCACCCCTAGCCCAAGCTCCGACACTAACGCACATCACCTCCCTGCACCCTAACCCTAACTTCCTTAACCCGTCCCTAAACTACAGTCCCTCACTAGCACACACTTACCTTACCCGAACCATACCTCCGACACGAACACACACTCACCTTTCCCACAGCCTAACCCGACATCCCACAATCTCGAGCACTTACCTGACCGCCCTAACTCCGTCACCATCGCACACTTATCGCGTCGATCGCACATTCCTTGTCGGTCTTTCCTGTCGGCAAATCACCCTGTCGGTACACTTACCTGTCGGTCATCTGGCGTGGGTGAGTTTTCCGTCGGGAATCGTCGTTTCGGGCATTAGTAGTAGACCCTTATATATATATATATATATATATATATATATATATATATATATATATATATATATATATATATATATATATATATATATATATATGTATATATATATTATATATCTGTAAATACTTATATACATTTCCTATACTGGACACTGCTTAGACCAATGCAAGCACACTCAGACTTGCTTACTGGTACTTATATGTGTTTATTGCTGTTTATTTGTGCTTACACCTGCTTACTAGTACCTTATTCATTATGACAGTGCCACTTTGCTTGAATGATATTTAAGTTAAATATCTCATGCAATACTCTTATGTCAGTTTTACAGCAAAATTACATTCATTCCACATGGAAAATTATATGTGCTATTGTTGGGCTCGAACCGTGAATGCCTCTTAGTTAGGTGGACGCTCTAAACACTACACTATTGGCATTTACATTGATTCTGCTTTTTTTTCTCTGTTTGAATGAATATGATGTGTAAGCTTTGCTCAGCGGAGGGCAGCAACATGCAAACATGCTGCACTTTGCTTACACCTTTGATATTGCAGCAATTCAAATGTATAATTGAGACACAGGGAATCTAATTGTGAAAGTTCTAGGGACAGGGCTCAACATTCCACTACATGCTTGTGTGTTTACTACTTCGACTTTATTTCACTGTTCGTGGATATTCTTGTATGCTTAGCATACTTTTCGGTATCCACGGACACTGAATTACTGACTTACTATTAGGTGCGGGCTCTACTAGTAGGCATAGTAGGTTTTGCAACTGTCGGGGCATTTTATGCCTCCATAGAGCACTTGTACAAGCCCGTCGAGGGTGCAGCGGTGTGCTCTCATGCATATTCATATGGCGCTGCTGTGACATCTGTAGTGAGGACGCAAGTCTAAATCCGTCCTTGCCCCGAGCTTCTTGAATCCCGGGGATACACTATACTGAACATCAAGGGGAAGCATGATGATTTTCTCATATAAGTAAATGTGCATAACAAGTCATATAATTGCTTTAACTTAAATTGTGGTTTTGTAACCCATCCTGACCATACATAACACTTAATCTGTTACCAAAGTAACTAATGTTTTATACATGACATCAAACTGACAAAGTTGTTCAAGGGAAACAATCGAAGCCTGAACTAGGGATGTCACAGAATGTAGCAATCACATTTTGAACAAATAGTATTACATTGACAATAATCACTCAGTTTAACATTTGCTGATTATAGAAAATTGGATGTTGCCATTTAAATCTAAAAACTTTCAGTATATGCCATAAAATGGTAATTTATGAATATGGAAAGGGAACTTGTAATCATTAATCACAATTAGTGAATTTATTGTTTTTAATCTGTAATTTCACTTATTTTATAATAAGAAATGACAGATATGAAAATTCTTATGTGTAGGAAATGGGGGAAGAGAGATGCACTGTTAATTAAAATGCACTAACTTTCATCAATGTTCACATAAAACAAACTTGATGCTTTAAGTAAGTTAGCAACAGACAAAATGATTACTTAAATGCTGGCAAACAATGAAATATAACTTCTGATATACCCAGTAAAATACATTGTATTATAAACATTAGGTATAAATATTATTACCATCTATTTATATTAAGTAATACGTTTTGAAAAAACTTCATCAATAAAGGTGAATATGTCAAATAACTGTGTGTTATAATATTTTAATGAGGTTTTATATATGATACATCCTACTTTACTATGATTGAATTGCTTGTCATCTATCTTTCATGTAAATATTAATTGCTTAGACATTTATATTGTATTAGAATTCTGTCTAATCTACAATAGTACTATGTTCAAAATAATATACATTTTGCTTATTCTTATTACAAATATTCTCCATATGATAATTCAATTTATGGAGCTCAGATGTTCTGGATTGTCAAGGTATGAGTGAAAATCTGATGGACTTAGGTTTATGCATCAGATTATGATGATTTTCATTCCATGGCTAGTGTGGATCTTAGTTTTGTTAACATTTATTAATTTGAATGTGTTATTTCACAAAAACATTTTTAGTATGCCTGACCAAAACATTATTTTATTGGTAAACACACAAAGTATAAAAATTGATAATTTCCTTTAAAAGCTCAAAGATATACTTTATAGTTATCAGGGGAAAATGTTTAATAGTCACAATAAAACAAAAAATACATAGTCTAAATAATCTAAGATGGATTTAACTTTATTATCTTTAAATACCAATGGCTTAAACAATCCAAGCAAGAGATCAAATCTACTGAAATATTTAAAAATGAACAAAGCACACATTGTCTTCCTTCAAGAAACTCATTTCAAAACAATGACAATTACAAATGGAATCCTAAGAAATATATGATATTGATGCAATCCACTTATAAGACAAAGACAAACGGGGTAACAAGTTTATGGAAAACAAATGTGATTAACTCAGAAATCATTTATAAGTATGAAGCTAAAGAAGGTCTTATGGCATTAGTAATAGTTAAATATAATAACAGAATATGGACCCTAGCCAATCCATACTGGTTCCCAGGCATTGGAATTGGAACAGGAACTGTTAAAAAAACATGTGGCTTTCATTTCCAGTAATTATAAAGGCAACTTAATATTAGGAGGAGATTTTAACTGTATATTTGATATTTCAGAAACTACAAATAAAAGACCTCTGCATACACCTGCTGTATCAAAAGCTTTAAACAAGTGGGTAGAATCATTTCATCTTGTAGATACTTTCATATTTAAAGAAGATAAATCTTTGCTGTTTTCCCATCAAGATTACAGATTTGGTACACAAACTAGAATAGCTAAAGTATTTGCTGCTTATGACTTACTTTCTAAAATCATTAATTTCTCAATCACTCCCTACCACTTTTCAGATCACAATTCAATTATAGTAAAAATTCAAAATGGGTACAGACCATTAATCTTTAACGCCAGAATTCCAGCATATATAACTATCATTAAAGAATTCAAACCCTGGTTATTATCTGAATTACAGTTCTTCTTAGATATTAATTACACCACAGGGATAAATGAAATAATGATATGGGATTCATTAAAAGCTTACATATATGGTAAAACCCTAACTTGGTATAAAATAATCAGAGAATGGGATTCTGAATTATTAGATCTACAATCCAAACTTTTGTCAGTAAAAGCTGAAAAAAATCAAAATCATTTGGAGATGAAAAAGAAAGTAGAATTATTAAATAATAAATAGAACAAAATTCTAACACATAAAACTAAATTAGCTTTAGAAAAACTAAAAATTAATACCTTGGCTACTTCTCCCAAATATCTACATAATTAATCCACAAGAATCAAAATACAATCAAAAGCTAATAACATTAGAAGTATCTTCCATGAAAAGTAAGGGAAATGTCTTAGATATAGGTGACATTCTTGATGTCTATAGAAATCACTATAAGGAACATTTCCAAAAAGAAAATATACATATCGATCAGTTAAATCTAGATGAATAATGTTCTAAGATAAAAAAGTACCAGAAAAATTAAAACTAGATCTACAAGCATCCATATCCTACAAAGAAATTGCAGATACATTGAAAGAGGGTAAAAATAATAAATCTCCATGTATAGATGGCATAATTATGGAAATATATAAAGTTTTCCCTTCAAATATACTATCCCTCTTCCATAAACCTCTATTACAAATTCAGCCACAAGCTTTAATACCATCATCTTGGAGATATTCCTTAATCACACCAATCCAAAAGGAAAACACATCCCCAAACCTCTGTCCCTCATATAGACCTATATCATTATTAAATAATGACTATAAGATATTTATTACAATATTAACTAACAAAATGAAAATACCACTATCCAAAACAATAAATAATGATCAAACTGATTTTATATATCGTAGACACACATGTGACAATATTAAAAGGATAATTTCTCTTATAGATTATGTTAATAAAGAAAATAAAGAAACACTCATAACTGGGTTAGATATAGAGAAAGCCATTAATTCCCTAAATTGGGACTATTTATCAAAAATCCTAATGTTATTTGAATTTCCTGCATCCTTTGTTCATTTCCTAAAGAATATATATATATATATATATATATATATATATATATATATATATATATATATATATATATATATATATATATATATATATATACAAATAATTTAGCATATGT
The DNA here is from genome assembly GCF_019279795.1 of Protopterus annectens. Classification (NCBI taxonomy): domain Eukaryota; kingdom Metazoa; phylum Chordata; order Ceratodontiformes; family Protopteridae; genus Protopterus; species Protopterus annectens. The sequence goes on from NC_056745.1 coordinate 814,269,884, forward strand.
GAAGTTAGGTCCTTTTCCCTCTATACATATAACAAAAGGCACTAAACAAGGATATTCCATGTCACCGATTCTATTTGCTCTGGCTATTGAAACATTGGCAGATTCAATTTGTAACTGTATAAAAATCAAAGGAATAGATGCTTATGAACAATACAATTCTAAAGTAATGCTGTTAGCTGATAACATATTACTAACATTATCTAATACAAAAGAGACATTAGAAGAATTAGATATATTAATTGACAAATTTCACATGACTTCAGGACTCCATTTCAATAAATCAAAATCAAAATTTTTATTTTTAAATTAAAAAAAGAACTACAGACTAAGGGGGGTCACATCATAGGGAAACAAGAATCTACCTTAAAACATCTACGAATTGAGTTATGCAAGGATAATATTGAATTAGTCTCAAAAACTACAATAATATCATAAATACAATTAAAATCTCTGTGGAAAAATGGAATAAAATAATATTAACATTTGAAGATGGACTGCAGTTAATAAAAATGATTTTACTACCCAAGATCCTATATATATAGCCTTGGCAATACAACTGTTACCAGAATATACTTAAAGAAATAAATTCATGCCTAATAAATTTTTTATGGTTTCCCAAAAGAAACAGAATAGCTTTAATACATCATATCAAACCATGGAAACAGGGAGGATTAAACTTTCCTGATATAGAAACATATATAAAAGCATCAATATTTAAAAGAATCTCAAACTGGATAAGTCCAAATTACTCTACAAATTGCAAAGAATTACTAACTGTAATATCAATAAATGAATTTGATTTACAAAAAAATTTCAAATAACAGAGAAAAACAATTTGCCATGCCACATATGTATTAGTATGCAAAATAACATAACTAATCCCACTAAAACTCGTATGATTAATTATTACATTGACTCATTTAGGAAAATTATTAATGCAAATATAGATCTGCGGTGGTGCAGCGGTAGCATTGTTGCCTCACAGCAAGAGGTTCTCCCGTTCAATTCTCAGCTAGAGTGTGGGGAGTGCCTTCTGTGTGGAGTCTGCATGTCCTCCCCGCGGTTGGGTGGGTGTGCCTTTGTTGAAGGTTGAACATCATGCTGGCACCTCGGTGTTCGTGAAAATCTACTGCCAATCATTAGCAGACAGGAGTTCCGCTGTGGCGACCCCTAACTGGAAAAAGCTAAAAGACAACAACAACATTAATGCAAATATAGATTTAAAAATCTGGTTTGATCTTTTAACAGCATTTATAGTCACAAAGAACTTTCCACATAAAATATATAGAGAAATGATTAATTCCTGGGAACAGAAAGGATTGGTTTGTTGACTCCAATGTATCAAAGAACTAAAAGTTTTAGATATGCAAGTAATAAAAGCAACACGCAAAATTTCACAACAGGACTGTCTATCTTTACAGAGTATTCTGTCATATTCACAAGATTTAAGTAGAATAATTAACAATTCTTCATTTGAAGAAATACCTAAATTTATGAAATACATATATGAAATAATATATAATGACTTTGACATGGGAAACAGTATTTCAAAATTGTACAAAATATTTATAAACTATAATACAATACCCAAAACCTCATACTGGAAATATATAACAAAAGGACACTCAATACAGTTAACTGAAGATATTAATACAAATATCTTATTATCAATAAAATATACATCCTTTACACAATACTGGAAAGTGTTTAATTGGAAATGCTTGCACAGAGCATTCTTGACCCCAGACAGAATCAGTAAAATTAGTTCTTCCGTAAAAGATGTGAGTGAGTGCACAATGCAGATTGTAACCGCTTTTTCTTTGATTGTGTTAAAATTAAGCCATTTTGGAATGGTATTAATAACTTCCTACAAGCTTTATTTAATAAATCATTTTATTTAACTAAAGCTCTTGTATTATTAAATGTAAACAAAGGTCCTCATTTGAATAGGTCAAACATGTATCTAGTATGGACTATACTTGCAATTTCAAGGAAGTGTATAACAAGAAGATGGAATACAAACACAATACCAACTTTAGAAGACATATATAGCCTACTGAAGACCACAGCATTATTAGAAATTAAAATTAAAGAACTAAGAATTTATCCAAAGCCATTTATCAACAACCCTTGGGGAAAAGTCTTATCGTTGATTGACACTAAACAATAATTGATCAGACACTCATAATGGATTGGACATACTTATAAAGTAAATGTATACATTAAGATCTGTTATAGTGTCAGGCTAATGTAAATAGTGTACATAGTTATTTAAGATGTTATGTATAAATACTATGGAGTTAATTCAAATGTATTTGAAAAATAAAAAAATAAAAATGAGAAAAAAAAAAGAATGTTGTGCCCATCCCTGGGAATGCAGCTGCTGTTGTTAGTAAAATAGTTGGTCCCATTTTTCTTGTCAAAAAGAAATTGAAAACCAAGCATGTATCTATTCCTCCTCAAATTTCTTTGGACAAGAGTAGCTGGGACTAGTTCAGAGTTTAATACAGGCTATTGACTCCTTATGTAAACTAGTTTCTGGTAAAAGAAAAGGGGATATCACTTTTCTTAAAGAGATTCAAGAAAATATGAACAGGAAGCTGCAGGGACAGATTCAGGGTTTTGTCACACTCAGAGGAGATCTCTGAGACTATTGCTAGAATGTTGCAGTGTTTTCACTGGGTGAACATTGAGGTTCCTAAGTCCCTCAGAAAATAGTACGTCATTACAGAAGAATTTTTTAGAACCTACATCCATTTCACCAGCCTGCAAGTTTCCTGATAGTCAGCCAGCTATAGCCAAAAAAGGCAGATAGGCAGTATAAAGTTCCTCAGTCTTTTAAATTTTCAAGCACTATTCCCACACCTGATCAAGCAGCTATAGTCTTATTTGACTTCACCGCTGCTAAAGCCCTTAGTTAATTCCAGTCCTACTCCTTGTAATAAGGATGGGATAAATATTGATAGGTATGGGAACAAAAGTGTATGTTTTTGCAACTTTGATTTTCAGAATTTTAAATTGTCAGGCTCATATGTTAAAGTTTGTTCTGATACATTGTGGAAGTATGAAGAATGCATTATCGACAGTTTCTTCAGGTGAAGAAAAATTGGCTTTAAATAGCTTAGTTTATTCTATTGCACTACTCATTGTTTGCAGTGTGTGTATAACTCTGATTATACTTCTTCAAGGGCTACGGCCACTGGTATTGTTTTAAGGAGGTTTGCTGGGCGGCATTCTCAGACCCTCCCAGATGATGAAAAATAGAGGATTTTAACTTCTCCCTTGAACAGAGATTTATTGTTTGGCCCCCTGCTGCAGAGGTGATTAAAAAATGTGATGAATATCACAAAGGCACAGCTAAATAATGGGCATAGTTTCTCCAAACTAAGGGGTGGCGTAAGCCACAAAACTATGGGCTAGGCTTATAAATGCCCTCGGGCAGATAGCCTAGTATGAACCTATGAACCTATGAAAAGGGAAGCTGATCCACAAAATCTCTACATTTTTTCAGCCCTCCTTTTCAAAATTGGCCAACGGATTTTCTTTTTTCTCATCCAGTTTTGGCAAAAAAACAGAATAAACAGTCTCAACAAAATACAGGCAAACAGGCCCTTAATAAGAAGTGGCAAACTGTTACAAAAATAGTTTCAAACCTCCCAAAACCAAGAACAATCCAAAAGGCCTGAATGACTATTTAAGAGATTTTATATCCTGGCCTTTTCTCTTCCAGAAGGTATGAATCTCCATTTTTCTTTTTGGCAACAGATTGTTTCAGACAAATGGTTTCTGAAAGTCATTCATCAGAGTTACAAATGGCACTGGGAGGAAATTGTTCCTTTCCAGGGAGTCATTCCTCATCCTGCAGATTAGATTCTTGTTTCCACCTGCTCTTCATCACATTCTGTCCCAAGGAGTGATAGAACCAGTTTTTCCATCCCAGGGCGGGAAGGTGTCTTAGTCAAGAATGTTCTATGTGCCAAAGAAAGAAAATGCTTGGAGACCAGTTCTGAATATTTGTTTCCTAAACTGGTTTGTGATCGCACCCAAATTCAAAATGATGTCACTTCACAACCTCTTCTTCCTCTTTCACGTTTCCTGGTAACACTAGACTTATAAGATGCTTACTGTATCTCCATTCAGACCTCAGTCATTTCTTAAGGCTTTGAGTATCCAGATCATGTTATCAGTGCTCTGTCTTGCATTTTGGACTATCCACTGCACCCAGAGTATTCACGCAATGTCTAGCTCCAAATGTAGCCCATTGCAGGCTACAGGGTAGCCACAGTTTTCTATCTTTGCAGAGTCTTATTCAAAATGTCAAGAATCCTTCTTTGAATGAGAGAACTGTTGCACATTGATAAGTCTTTTTTGACTCCCTCACACAAGATTGTGTTCTTGGGAAGTATATTAAACACCTCAGTTCAAAGAGCATTTCTTCCACAGGAAAAATAGATCTTTATTTAGATCTGTTTCTAAAATGTTCCACTCAGACTTTGGTTACTGTGAGGGAATGCCTCAGGATTTTGGATGTCATGGTATCTCTGATTCTTATAATACTCCTGGCAAGATTACACATAAGAAAGATATAGTGGTTTCTGACATCTCTTTGGTCAAAGCTTCAACACTCTTAATCTTTTCAGATCCCAATACTGGTGTTTGTCAGAAGAGATTTTTTTTGGTGGAGACAACAGATATCCTTAAATCCAGGACTCTCCTTCTCCCTCTTTGCTCCAAAGCAGTCAGTCACAGCAGACACTTTGGACTTTGCTTGGGGTGCAGTTTCAACATGGATAATAGTTCAAGGGGTATGGGGCACAAAGGACAGATTCAAGCATATAAATACCAAGGAAATGCTTGCCCTGATCAAGGCATTTAACTCTCTGAACCATCTTTGGTCACTGAGCCCTCTTCAAGTGGTTAAAGACAATGCCACAGTCATGTGGTACATCAATAAGCAAGGGGGAGCCAGGACATACCCCCTTTACAGTCTGGTCATGTTAGCTTGGGATATAGCTTCACAGCACAATCTCACTCTACAGGAATACTACATTATGTCATAAAACTGTGTGGAAGACAAGCTGAATATGGGGTCAGGGCAGACCCTCATGACTGGAAAACAGATCAGAAGATCTTCCAACATTTGACCCATCTGTGGGGCGTTACTCAAGTAGGCCTATTTGCCTCTTTCCTGAACAATCAACTGGCAAAGTTCTGTTCCAGGACTTCAAGCAAGATGGCTTGAAAGACAGACACCTTTTTCTTTTCTTTGGACAGGAATGTTCCTGTATGCCTTTCCACCCTTTCCACTAATATCCAGGGTACTTCAGAAAATTCAGAAGGAATCTTCCAAGATTATTATGTTAACATAACATAACATCCTGTTTGGCCCAGGAATCCATGGTTCTCCCTTCTTTTGTAAATGGCCAGAGGCAATTATTACAAGCTTCCTCACAGAATAGATATACTCACATAAGAACAGAAGTGTTTGATACACCCCACCACTAATCATCTTCAATTAACACCCTAGATAATATAGTATTAATTTCTTTTAGGCACCTGCAGCAGGTACCAATGTAGACAGGAAAGCCTGCAACAGCTGGAAAGGCCACAGAAATACCTCACTAAAAGAATCACAGGCCTAAAGCAGATGCCCTATGCTGACCATCTAAAAAAACTCCAGCTATACTCTGTGGCATATTCTCTACTCAGAGGTGATCCCTGCTTAACATACAAGGCCATGTCAAACCATGAGCTGCTGGATATGCTCCACTTAAAGAAATCCCAATCCCTCAGAGCCACACCCTCCAGGAATCTAAATCTTGTCATCACAATGAACAAAACATGCTGGAGGGATAGGTTCCTGGCCCAGAGACTCCCCATACTCTGGAATAGACTGCCCATATATGTCAAGCAGAGTGCCTCATGGCTCTCTTCAAAAGGAACCTCGATGATTGGATGGGAGATAGGAAATTCATCCTGGGGATCACATCAGTCGCCCTGCTAGACAGGGGTCCAGGGAAGTAAATATTGTGGGAAGAAATAGCCAAGGAATTGTTATGGCTAGGCTTGTATAGGCCCTAGGGCTGATAGCCAAGTACCAACCTATGAACCTATGAAACTATGAACTAGAATATCATATATTACCAAATGGAAAAGGTTTTCTAGTTGGTGTCAACAGCATAACCCGCACCCATTCAGGACTAGTTGTTCTCTAGTTTTACAAGATCTGTGTGAATTACTATCCTGTGAGCTTTCTTTTTTTCTGTCAAGGTTCATTTATCACCATTTCAGCATGTCTATCCATGGATCCTTCTATTTTAAGGAAATAGCATGTGAAAAATTTCTTGAAAGGGGTTTCACATAGGAAGCATCCAAGTAAACCAATTGAACTTCCTTGGGAATCTTAATTTTGTTTTAGAGAAGCTACCACTTGCTCCATTTGAACCAGATAATAAGGCTGACTTGAGGTTCTCATCCTAGAAAACAGTTTTACTCATTGCTCTGACCTCTGCGAGAAGAGATTCTGAGTTGCAAACACTTATGGTAAGTCAGCCCTACTTCATTTATTATAGGGCCAAGGTAAAAAATAATCCTTCTTTTATGCCTAAAGTGGTATATGAGTTTACTTTATGCCAAACTATCCATCTCCTTTATTTCTTTCCTGAACCTAAAAATGAGGGAGAAAGGATACTGCATAACATGGATGTCCACAGGCAACTCAGATAATATTTTGACAGAACTAAATCGTTCAGATCCTTGGATCAATTGTTTATTGCTTGTGAAGGTAAGAAGAAGGGACCATCTATGTCAAAACAGGCACATACACACATGCACACGCACACACACACACACACACACACACACACACACACACACACACACACACACACACACACACACACACACACACACACACACACACACACACACACACACACACACACACACACACACACACACATGTACACACACAGATCCCACCTGTTTCCTAGACTGTTTTGAGGAAGTATTTTCATAAGACATTTTCTGTTTCCTGGTCTTAAGCTTGCCGCCCATCCCATTATCATCAGGACACTCACAGGATGAGCAACCTCATCCCATTGCCCATGTTGAAAGTAGCGGAACTTAAAAAGTCATGCTTTTCAATCGCACTGAATTGCTGTGAAAAAGCCATAATTACTTCCTGCTTTTCTACAGTAATTCAGTTACGCCACCAACCAGGACCTGCAGGCAGAGCTATTCCCTGTTAGGTTCAGGGGTTGTAAATCATGCAGTAATTTATGGAGGGGGTGGGGATCAGGGCAGGAAGAGGTCTACAAAGACCGTGGCTGTAAAGTGGTTTGTTGTTAGCACTTCTACAGCCTCTAACAATGCAACCACTGAGATTTGTCTTTTTATTCTCTACCTACCAGTCTATTCTAGCCAGACATCTATCTATCCACTGTTGCTTCAGGTGTTTTAAAATAAAACCAGATACATTTTGCCTAAAACAGGCAACTTAAAAATGAAAAAAAAAAAGAATACAATGTGGTAAAGTTAAATGAGAAGCAGCTTCCAAAACATAAAAGCATCCCTAATTTCATTCCATTTCTCCCCCATACTTCTAAAATACATGCAAATTTATTTGTGGGGGTGGTCATAAAATACTAGTATGACAATTACCAACAAATGACACTTCTCAAATTGTGTAGGAAGAATTATGTCTCTCTGTCTTTACTCTCATTATTGCTAGATTGCCCTTTGGAATTTTGTTATGCAGGAAATGGCAATATAGCTGAGGTGTGTTTGGGACAGATGCTACCTCCCTGGGTAGCATGCAGACCCATTGGTTATCATCCCTTGCATATGGCATATTACCTAGCATTTGTAGAAGACTGCATCTCCATCACCATTAATGTGGTGATGTCATGGTAGAGGGTGTGGCCGGTGGCATATTAGCCACACACCCATGTCCCACTTTGGCCCACTTAAAAGGTGGCAACCCTACCTGGTCTCAGTATTCACCTTCTATGCTTTATCCACAAATGCCAAAATAATGAAGAAAATATGCAAAAAAAAAAAGAAAGAAAGAAAAAACAGTCCAATGTCATTGCAGAAAGAAATAGATTTAGTAATTAAAATGAAGGTGATGATAGGTTAAGATGTCTATGCACTGAACTAATGAGAAAGGTTTTAGAGAATTACAGACATGAAAAAATAAATTATAACAACAGTGGGGGGGGGGGTGTAGTTAAAAGTACGACTTGAAAAAGAACATGAGGAAATCATGTTATTAGTCTGGCAGGCAGGATTAAGATGCTATTAATGAGCTGCTTTCTGTAGCGCAGATTTTGATTCTGTCCACCTCCACTGCATATATGCATGACTCTGAACCAGACAGTGCTCCCAGGCTGAGGCACTGAACTTAAAATAGATCCAATGGAGATCAGTGCTCTAACCTGGTAAACAAATAAATATCATCCACTCTAGAGTCAAATTACAAACACTCACACACAAATGCAGAGAAAGCCATGTGCTTAGGTGATGTCAGAATCATATTATTGAAAAGAAAATACTAACTCTCATGTGGGAATTAAACCCAGGACCTCCAGCACACCATCCTAGTGTCACTGCCAGTAGAACAAGAGCCTTTAGATGGACTGGTGTTGAGCTGAGCTACGCATAATGAAGATTCTCCTTGTTAAAGAGAGTGACAAGCCTACTGATAAGAGAGATGGAGTGTAGCCAGCTCATCTGGCACCTTGTGCAGTTTCCCCAACTGGTGTCCACTTCACCTTTAAGTCTTTGAGTTATAAAAAGGTCTTCTCAAAGTTCAAGACTGAAGAAAAAAGCTGCTTGCTGCTGGCATTTTACCACACACATAGTGCTTCAGCTGTAACCACAAATGCAGTATTGACGTTCCTTTCTGAAGTTATGATGTTCCCTGTCTCCAGAAATGAATTCTGGTTCTGCAGTCCTGCAACATTAGCACCTGCTTATTGCACACCCTAACAACTGGCACCTAGGACAGCTGCCCCCTTTGCTTTACGCTAGTTCTGACTCTGCTCCTAGTTATGATAAACACCTTGCTATGTGAGTTTTATCTGGTGTGCCTTAATTTTTGCCATGCTTGCATTTTACATTAACAAGTATTAAAATAATGAATTTAAAAAACACAGTGGCCACCCACCTATGTGCAGCATCCTAATTCTGCCCTTCACAAGAAACATATTGGTGACCACTAGCATATTACGTTATTTTTGTCATGAATTCTCGCCACTGAAGCACTTAACTCAGTACTTCATTCAGTTACTCTCATCTTGCCTAAGCCATTGCTCACCTGTATCTGTTTTTTCTTTTTATACAGCTGTTAATATCATTGATGAATAGACACACTTACCAGTCACTCTGCAGCCCCTCTTATTCATACTGTAAATAATGACTCACAACTAATCCCCATGGCACACTTCTGTTCTCCGTTTGTGCTTTGACTGAGCTTGACCGAGTTTCTAATCAAGACTGTGCTATATAAACTGTCAGGAAGTTTCCATTCAAGGTAGTGACATTTCAGAGTGATTACATGTGTGACATGGTATATGCAAAAAATCATGCACATGAATGATGCAGGCTTTTGTCCTTTGAATATATGTAACTCCAAAGAATGTAGTTTTTTCAGTTTCATAGTTAAAAAAGTATTCTTGGCACTAAATGTAATTAATGTGAGCATTCTCCTGAGCTTTAATTAACCAACATAGCAGTCTCTTGGCTTGAAATTATTAAGAAATATAAAATAAGCTTGAAAATTAATGTATGCCAGTGTATTATAGCCTAACAAATAAAAGTCATGCCAGCTAAGTGGAATGTACAGTAAGTCATTTTTCATAACAAATATTTATTATATAGCTTTTTTCTGCATCATCTCTCACTTTACTGCTTATTAAAGCAATAATGGATTTCTCCTTACTGAACAAATGCATGAAAAGCCTTGCAGATGTTCAGCACAGCTCTTTACAGTATGGATTCTTACTTTTCTTACATGAATAGTCCTGATCCTTTTGACTATTAACAGTTTTGGCAAACAGTCCCAGTGTTCGTTTAATTTGTTTCTGTCTTTAGTCGCACGTATCTCTGAGCGTGCTTCAGCTTTGGTTGCGGCATGGCTGGGAAAGGGGTACCTTAAGGAAGTTTCAATCCTTTAGCCAGAGTCCATCTCATTTCTCAAGTGCACAGCTCTCTGGCTGAACCCTTCATTATGTTCGGATGTACATCTTATCCTCACTGAAAAGTAGCCTTTTAAGATTTTTCAAGGATTTCATTACCCGACTTCTAGTAACTCTGGAGAAAGTATTATTTGAGAGAGTTTTTTCAGCACTTTTTAAAGCAACTAACTAGGTTAGCCTGTATATTGTATCCTCATTGAAAAGTAGTCTTTCAATAACTTTATGTCCTGATTGAGATAACAAAAGCCTACATCAGAACAGAAACACTTCTAAAGCACGCATTTTAAGCATTAGACTGCAAACTACATAAAGCGCTTACTAAGTAGAGAAATGAATCCTTAATTTTCGACTGCAACTAACAGGCAGCATCTCTCAACTGTACAGATTTTTGCAGAATGTTCAGATTTTTGCTAATATTTTTGGTCCGTTTTTCAAACAATTGTGGTTTTCTCACAAATTAGTGGCAAATCGTTAAAGATTAAAGTTAAAAAATAATGACAGATATTTGAGTTTCAGATTTCATACCATTCAGAAAATCCATGTTAATGTAAAACCTGTTATTCTATTAACTTTCTAAGTTTGTAAGAGGAATATTTAAAAATGTCCCTATTTTTCAGCCCCACTTTTACTTGTGGCTTTGTCCAGATGTCTTGCTCTAAGAGGTATGACAGGCAGCAGTACTCAGAGTTACATTTCCTTCACATAGCTGGCTGCAGTAAGAAGTACATGGCTTAAATCCAAAACAAAAGTGTCAGTATTTTCACAAATCTGCAGTTGTTATAAAATCCTCATAGCAAAAATTAGTTTTGTTAGATATGACTTGAAGTCCTTGGATGCAAAAGTGTTATCACCAGCTTCCCAGCTCAGCTGCAATAACAACATTATTTTGGGATATACTGAAGTGTAATAACTCCAATTTGCACAGTAGCAAACCTGTCCCACTACCATCCAACTTCTAAATTTAGCACACCCAAATATCTGAATAACCTTTCAAAGCCCATGCCCAACAATATGTTGCTAGGGAAAGGATTATATATAGTAAATATGTTAAAAAATCATCACAAGTAAATATAATACATGGTATACTACTTGTAATGGGGGCTACCAGTCTCCATTAATCACCTCATCATTCACATTTTTCACTAACATATGAAAGAATTGAAAGACCCCAATGTTCATGCAAAAAGTGGAAGGGGAGTTGAGGGGACAGCAGGCAGACCCCCCCATATGAGAAGAACAAACTTTATTGTTTATTTTTTCAGTTTCTTATGACCATTCGTTTTTCTGTTATTGTTTCATGGAATGTTGAGGAGGGGGCTTCTACTCTTTAATATAACTTGTAATGCATCAATTATTCATAGATATACATGCTTCCGGGAATTCAATAAGCTTACATGGAATTTACATGTTTGTCTGATGAGCAACAGCGCTAATTGCATATTCATGCTGCTCATCATGCTTACACATATACAAGCATGGTTTTATGGCCAGCAGCTGGGCTGCCACTAGGAAACCATGCAGAGCAGTGTTGGCACAGAAACAAAAATGATTCAAGGTAGTTTACAAGCAAACCTGCTTGGTGAGATTGTGTGGACAGCCACAATAACTACCAGGGGTGAAAATACTGCAATAATAGCAATAGTAACACCATAAAGTGTACTGAGTGAAATGTACATTACAACAATTACTGTATTTGCAGAATGAAATAATGGGGGGGGTGGAAACAGCAAGTGCATATACAAGGAAACAATGCGTAGGGAAAGTGTGCTGATGAAAATGGGCATAGACATAAATAATAGGAATGAATAAAGAGAAAGAGGGCACAGTCAATATGGCAATATCCGCAAGGTGGGATATGTCAATGTGTGTACACTACAAAGACAAGTCAGTAGCATAACATTAAGCACAAACGTAGCTTGCACAGTACGTGCTGCTGTTTACACCTCCTGTGCAAGGATATATTATCATCACACATGCAAGTACACATGTGATGATTGTACAAGGCCACATGTCAGTGGACATGAATGTTTGTGATGTGAACATCACTGACATGCTCACTGGGGAGAACATTCAACAAGGATGGTATATACAGTACAATAGGGGTATGCGCATATTCTGAAGATCAGCAAAATAATGTGCTTGAATACTACTGATGTCACCACAGCTCTCAAGCAGTCAGGGAGACAACAGATTCCTAGACAATGTAGACAGAAACAGGCACAATCATGGACACTTTTAAAATAGTACTGCCATTAATGTGTGGCATTGACAGAATAAGTGAGTGTAACTTATTGTACATGTTCTGCAGGAACAGATGTGTACAACCGTAATGGTTGTCAGTAATCTATAAGGGGAATTCACCACCTCGTCCACAAAAATGACCACTTTTTGGAGGGCTTAAAAGGGACAGTGCTAAAAATGGAGGTGAAATCATGGCCGAGCCTGTCAAGTTGAGAGGTCTGTGGGATACATAAGCCACAATTCCCACTTGCAAGAATCAAGCCCATGCCATCAATGTTGTCACTGAGCTGTGTATTTACTAGGTAAAACACAGAGAGATATATCACACAAACATCTAGTTGAATACCTTGAAGAGAAGTCTGCACTGTCAAATCCTAATGGGTATGCATCCTAAAGAATAGTTTCTGCATGGCCTACCAGATGTGTGGGAGCTCACTGTGCTAAATGTGATACACTTGATTAAAGCATCCCTGGTTGACATAGGTATCGACCATACAGATAACAACACATACAAACACCACAATATTATTAATGGATTCCCTACACACAGCTGGATATTTCATGCATCTGCTACATGTCATAGCAATTATAATGAATGGTTCAGCAGTATGGGATCCTGATGGCAATGTATCAACTATGCCCATGTGCACAGAAACCACAGCAGTGAAAAGTCAAGTGTCAACAATTTAAGAAGCTGTCACTAAGATATTGTACAGATACCAAACAATACATGCAGCACCCACTATAAGTACATGTCAAAACTCAACAAGTGCCACACGATCAATGTCCTGTTAACATTGTCAGTGAAAATGTTATACTGCCATGAAATCCTGACATACATCCATATGTGTTCATGCAAAGTATCAAGTGGTAATACTGATGTGATCTATGCCACAGTACAGTCACACCATAGCTGTACCTATGGTATAACTGGACTTCAGGCTGGACATAACCTCTAAATAAAACCTTTTATATGAATCACATGCAACACAGTGGATCTGTTAACATAGTCATATAGCTCTACCTATTTCTCAATATAAACCATTATTAGGAGCAGAACTGGTAAGTAACAGAAACACAGAGGGAAATAATAGTTATAGTAGATCATTAATATTAGAATATAATTCAACAGCAGAAATAGTAAAAAATATAGTTACACAAAATTGGGCTTACCTAAAAGGTGACGCCGAGGTTTGTAGAATCTTGGGGCACAAGCCTAACTTCATGTACAAAACTGCCCCAAACTTGAAAAATACATTTGAATATAATAGCAGTATACAAGCACAAGGGAGAGCTAATGAAAGTACTAGGGAATGTGGAAAGTGCAATTAGTGCTTTGCTATCATAGAGGACAACTATGTTATTCTAGAGAATGTTAACAAAACAAAGATATATTTTAAGAAACGGAACTATAATACTAAGCAGGTGATATACTTAGCTAAGTGTAACACCTGTGCTGCATTCTATATAGGGAAAACATATAGAGCTTTTAAAAACAGGATATACAAACATCTTTATAATATAAGGAGAAAGGACAAAAGTAGTGCTCTGTATAGACATATAGTAGCTAATCCTACTTGTGCTGCCTTCAGGTTTGAAATTGTGGAAATAGTTATATCACAGCCCAGGGGGAAAATATAAAAGATATTTTAAAAGAGAGAGAGGTACGATGGCAGTCATTGTTAAATGCAACTTGTGTCCCTGGTATTAATGATAATATTACTATTACACCTTTGCTGGAATTGAAACAATAGTAGATACAACAGTAAGTATGAGTGTATCATTGTTATAAATATGTCACACTATTATGCATGTATTGTATATAGTTTAAGCTTCAGCTTGTCATTAGAACATCTTACAGTATATTTATTACAAAAACACAAGTTTACAGCATAAAAACATGTCCATTGCTATTAGGTTGTTAATGTTTTTAATATTTTTAACATTTTCTATGAACAACAATGGTTATTCATATAGTTTATTTATAAGTGTTAGTGTTTTATATGCACATTTTTTTTAATTTAATCTGGAACTCACATGACAGATTATTACTGTTGCTTTAAACTAATGAAGTAGTTGCTGTTAATTAATAAACTCATTGGGTTGAAAATGGTATACATATCAGTGCTGAATGCCTTTTTATTGATTCTAATGAAAGTCTATGGTGCAGTAGGCAGAAGCGCTAAATCTTATGGAATTTTGGATGTGAATTAAAGACTGTTCGTTTTTTCAATATACATTGAGTGGGCTGCTGTGGCTTTTGAAGTGCGTAGGAATCCTGTCCCTGATGTTTTCTCTATTACTTTTTATTACTTATTTTTTGCTGCTTGTAAGGGATAACACTGACAGTTTTGATTTATTTCTCATCATTCTCATCTCTTGCCATGTCTGCAAAGGTCCTTCAACAGACGCAATGGTTTTCTGACAATTTGTGATATTATGTCTTACAACCAGTGCTTAAACACACACAGCCATGCCAAACGCCTTTTCACAATGTTAAAGGAAGAGAGACATTGCAGTTTATGAAACAGCAATGATGATGTGACATTTGGCATTGATTTATGGCATGTGCTCCTCAATAACTGGTCACACTTTTTCCAGTGGTCAACATGGAAATGCTAAATGACTTGGCTTTTAAGTCATGACTTTAGAAGGATCAATGGGATGACTTGACATATATTTTGATTGGAATTAAATACTCCCCCGGATTTACTAATCTTCAGTGTAAGACTAGATTAGTCTTGCATGGAAGAGCCAGTGTAAGATTATGATGGCAGCGCGCAATGCATATTACTGAGGATGCACTGCCTCAACTCTAAAGCTTACACAGATCGTGGACGAGTTTAGGGGGCATGTCGGATTGCCGAGCAGTCCAAATATCCATGCCCCTGCAATGAAGAAATGCCACAACTTCACATTTAAATGAGCGAGTCCGCTCATACATGTACAATGTTACACTACACTCCCCCATATGTTCAACAACTAATAGAATAAAAAATAAAAATTATATTTTTTTATCTTCCGATATAGCTGCGCATAGTTGCGCGGGTTTGCCCAGGTTTGCCCATTGTTTAGCTACAGTTACAGCAACTTAGACACCAGAAGAGGATAACAAAAAAAATATGCAAATTAAGCAACATAGCAATAACGTTGTGGTTAGAGGTTTCGCACAAAGAGGAGGCATTCCCAGTTCGAGTCCCACTACAGCACTTTCCGTTTTCTGTGGGAAATCTGTATACAAAAACATTTCCTGACATTTTTTTATGTATAAGTTTTGTAAAAAGCATTGAAATGTTACATTTAGTAGTGCATGAATTATATATATGAAGGTGAAATGTTTATGCATTCTGAGTCATGAGTACCTTATTTTAAGCAATATAAAGCACTGCTAGCCATATGTTGCCAGTACTGAGCATATTTAAATGCATTTGCGTGTAGCTGCGCAATGCTAAGGAGGAGTAACACAGGTTCACCGCACGTCACTGCTGATTACCTTCGTGCAACTCTGCGCTAACTAGCACAATGTCGGGCAAAGTCGGGCAAAGTAGTGCAAAGTCAGGTAAACACGCTCACACCTGCTTTACTGTTCATTAACCAGTCAGTTCTGCCCAGCAGGAAAACAAAAAGCAGTGACAGGGCTCGAATTCAGGATACTGTGCACTATAGTCATAGTACTTAACCACTAAGCCATGATAACATTTCACAAACATGCACTTTCAACAGAGACATATCTATCAAAGGGATTTTAAACATTGCCATCATCAGCTAAGCAGGCATGCCCACAGCTAAGCTTTTTCAAAACTGGTCAATCACAAATAAGTGTGGGAAATGAGGCATATTTAATCTCCACAGGTGGGAATACTTGCTATAACTGGTTGTAGCTTCCTTCTGCAGTCAGCATGGCTGGTGTAGGTGAGGGCACTCGGTTTAGAGCGCAACACTGGGGCATCCAGGAGTCCAAAATTATGGGTTGGCTCCTTGTCCACAAACATGAGCAAAAACTCCTGCAGGGCCAGTACCAGGGTACCCAACATAAAACGGAGGTCTGGAACAGTCTTGCCCATGATCTCACCAGTGCCACTGGTGTTCCTCGGACTGGTGAGCAGGTCAGGCACCATTATTCTGACCTGAAGCAACGTAGGGGGAATGAACTGGACCGATGGATCCAGAAATCCCATAGGATGCCTAATGCTCCAGTACTAAGTAGCCATTGTATTAAGTAGTTAAGAATTGCCATGCTTGTCTATACTATGGATAGGTATGTTTCAATATCACTGCATTTACTTCACAGCTGCAGGTGACCGGGCTATGAATCTGCAAGCCCACGAAGATAGGCTGCAAAGGCTGTGTCATGAGGCAGGTTAGTAATTATTCTGCATGTACTGTTATATAAAATAAATGAGAGAGCCTTCAAAAAGTGTTTTAACCCAATAAATAAAGGTATAATAATCCTTTAACAAATGTATAATTCCTGGAGTGCATCTGTGTTATTTTCTTTGATATGTTGTTGTACTGTTGCATTCTACAAATAGTAGTGTTGTATTAAGCAGTTTTAACCCACACTTGGGTAGGCCCATATAACGTGGATGAAGGGAGTGCCAGTAGTTTTTATGCATATTTACAGCCTTCAACTGTTGGTTCATGCCCAGCATGTACAGGTTAATCTGGCACATGAGTAGCTTGGTATTGTGTTCCCCAGAAATGTCAGTGTACTGCCAGAAATGTAGGGAGCTGTTAACATATATCTGATACTTTCACCTGGACATATCTAGATAGTTTTATGAAAGTAGAGCTGTCAGTGTACCATCTTAGCAGTAGTGTGTGTGAGCAATTCTCAAAATATGTTGCAGTAACATCTGCATCTTGGACAGTTTGTATGTAAGATACAGCTCATGTATATAATGATCTAGCAAAATTCAGTTGCACAGTATAAGGACATTGGATAGTGTGATAACACATGTAAGGGACATATAACTGCAGTTAATAGGAATGTAGTGAAAACTAGATATAAGTTGTTAATTGAGCTACCTTTTTCCACCCTACTGTATGTGCATAAAAAATGCAATTCCACACCTCAATCGGTATGTCTAATCTCAAAACATTTGTTGGGACATATGTCCTATTGGTTTATAAATATTTGCATTTATTTCTATGCATGTGCCCTGTTAAAATACCACAATATTGGTGGCCTGTTGCCATCAATTAAACCTGCATGCTGTTGTAATGTTCACTATTGTTCTATATATGCATGTGTTATGCTTGCTTTTCAACTGTTAAAAATCTGGTGTGTTGGGTTAATGGGAATACTTCTGCATGCTGTTATAACTAATTGGGAATGCTGTTGACTGTTACTAACCCATATCTTTATTAAACTCTCCAAAACATAGTTTGTATGGGAAGGCCAGTCCCATTGGAACTACCTGTCCCACCTCAGCTGGCCATGGCACCTGGCACCAGCAGATACAGTGCCCAGCCTGGGACCTCCTCCTCCATTGGCCCTGTGCCACCTTCAGGTGGAAGCACTGCAGGGGATGGGGCTAGGCCCCCTGTGCAAGTGTGGGTGGAGAGGCACCTATCACCCTTCGTACGGTCCGGGCTGTGGTGCATAGAGAGATTGAACGTTCTGTTGCAGAACCTCTACTCCAGCTTGAGGCCCGAGTGGTGCAACTCACAGGTTAGCCTGCCCCTCCTACACAGCCCCCAGCACAGCCACCTTCTGGGCCATGAAGGTGCAGTGGTGACTGCCCATGGGTGGGGACCTCAGTCCCACTGTTTCCATCTGGTGGCTCATGGGCTTGCGATTTTCAAACACCCCTCCCCGTCAAAGGTGTTCACCCACCACATGTGTCATATACCTCCCCTGTATTCATCTTGTTTGTCTTGTCTGTTTACCTCCCCAACCTACCTCCCTAAATATACCTACTTCTCCTACCCCACATTCCACTCTCACCTGAAAAAAAAAAAAAAAGGCAATCTGTTCCCAAAAAAAAAATATTACGCCCTGTACATTGCTGCCCATTTTGCACACATGTCCACTTGACACATGAAATGTTGGTTAATTGGCATTACAACATACTTTGTTGTCCTCACTCCTCTTTCAGGGGTTGAAGGGTTCATATCTACCTCCAAATGTATTGCATATGCACAGCTGTTGCTGTTGAAGAAATGGGCAGCTATGGACCTTCACTACACCTGTTCTGCACATACTGAGCTATTTTCCATACTGTCTTTCCCTCTTTGTGCCCCTTTTTCACCACTTCCCTATCTCCCCATTTTTCTTTTCTTTCAAAGAAATTAGCATGGGGCTGAGCGGGAGTAAGCACTATTAAGCAATAGTGAGCGGGTTTTGCTTGGGTTTATGTTTGGCTAAGCAATGCGAGGCATTGCGCAAACCCACTCACAACTGCTTAAAAGTGCCTTAGTCACTTTGTATGCGAGGGCCCTTGTTCTGCTCAGGAACAAAATAAAACACCTCTGTAAGTCTCGAACCTCGCACACACTACACAACATGATGTACCACTAAGCCACAGTACATATACCTTAAGATGGTGCTTAAATAATTACATCATGCACCAGAATGAGTAATGTAAAGGAAAATTAGGAATACCATACCACACAACTTGTTCTGTGGATGTTGACCAACAGTTGTTGTGGGATTACATTACATGACTGTGATAAAGGAAGCAGCCATTCTAGCAGGAAAAAGAAGTTATATCTTGCCATAAAGTTCCATCTGTATTGTTGATCCTTGTTCAGTCATTATGCATGGGCATTGGTTCCGACCTCGGAACCGAGCCGGCCATATTCCAAGCTTGTGTCAGTTTCAAACTCTCGAGCTAAACTCTTACCCACAATCCCTCTCTCCCTGTTACCTCAGATTGAGTTTGCAGGTCAAAGAAGGTAGAGGCTACCTCTGGTCAAATAACCTAAGAGAGCCGGATGGTGAGATCCACTAGAAACCACAGGAGGGGGAAGGAGGGAGGGCCGTAATGACTGAACGAGGATCAACAATACAGATGGAACATTATGGTAAGACATAACTTCTTTATCTGATATTGTTAATCCTCGTTCATTCCTTACACATGAGACAGAGTCCTCAGCTACCTCTATTCCTGGGAGGCTGTCATGGAAGGACATTCCTGAGCACCATAGAACCAAAAGATGCTCTTCCCCTGGAGGCCAAATCAAATTTGTAATGATTGATGAAGGTATGAGGCATAGTCCAAGTTGCAGCTGCACAGATGTCAGGTAAAGAAGCTCTGGCATGGAAGGCAGCAGAAGTTGCCACTGACCTTGTTGAATGAGCTTTCATGGTAGTAGGCAATGAGCTATTGTGTTGTGTATAGATGAAGGTCACACAGTCCTTCATCTAGCTAATGTGACCTTAGCAACAGCAGATCCTAATGTAGGTCCAGAAAAGGCCAAAAATAACTGGTCAGATATTTGAAAGGACCTAGTCCTGTTTAAGTAAAAATTGATTTGCCTGTGGATATCTAGGGTATGTAGGCAATACTCTCCTCTGTTTGAATGATTGGGAAAGAAAACTGGCAATGCAATGGTTTGATTAATGGACATTTCAGAGATCACTTTTGGCAGAAATGATGGATTAGTTCTCAGAGACACTCTATCTCTATGAAAAATCAAGTATGGACTCTTGATACATAAAGCTTGAAGCTCAGAAATACATCTGGCAGAAGTAATGGTGACCAAAAACAAGGTTTTCCATGACAAATGCTTGAGGTTGCAAGAAGAGGCTGGTTCAAAAGTTGGCATTGTCAGAGCTTGTAGAACTAATGATAAATCCCATGGTTGAATAGGTTCCCTAAAAGATGGCTTCAGATGATTCACACCTTTTATGAAGGTCTTGCACAATTTGTGGGACATAAGAGAGGAATCTTGGATACCCACATGAAAATTATAGATTGCAGCCAAATGAACTCTAATGGTAGAGGCCGATAGACGCAATTGAAAAAGGTCGGCCAGATAGTCTAGTATTATCGACACTGGTGCTGAGAAGGGATCTACTTGTTTATCTTTCAGCCAACAGGTAAATCTTTTCCACTTGCTCAGATAAGTAATTTAGTGGAAGACTTACGAGATGCAATGAGAATGTCATGTACTGGTAAAGAAAGATCATTCTGCCTGGCAATCAAGGGAATTGGAGTAGCCAAGCCGTGAGCTTCAGGCTGTTCAAGTTGGGATGGATCAGGTTCTGTGGATGTGAGATCAACTCCAAGGTTGGATGGAGAATCCATGGTTGATCTAGTAGGTGACACCAAAGAAAGGGGAACCAAATTTGTCAAGGCCAATATGGTGCTATGAGGATCACCTTGCTCTTCAACCAACTGGCTTTCTTCAGAAACTGGGGAATGAGGGGAAAGGGTGGGAATGCATAAATAAGACCCTAGGGCCAATCGTGGACTAGAGCGTCCCTGGGTGACTGTCCCGGAAGAGGAATTAGGGCAAAGTAGCTGCTGCATTTGTAGTTGGTCAGGGATGCAAAGAGGTCACAGCAAAGATGGCCCCAGTGGTGGAAGATCTCCGCCAGTATCAAGGGATTCAGGGACCACTCGTGAGGTTGAAGAATACACCTGCTGAGTCTGTTTGCTATCATGTTGGAACTCCCGGGAATGTGCATTGCTAGAAGAAAACGGTTGTAGCCATTGCCCATTGCCATACCCTCATGGCCTCTCAACAAAGGGGGTAAGATTTGGCTCCACCTTGCTTGTTGATGTACCAGACCACCGCCATGTTGTCTGATTGAATCACAATTGCCCCAGACGGCAGCAGGGGATGGAATGCCTGCAACACCAGGAGCACCGCCCTCAGCTCTAGAACATTTATATGCAGATGGGCCTCCAGTTCGGACCAAGTGACTTGAAATTTCTGTCTCTGACATAGCCCCCCACCCCATCAGGGAGGCGGCCGTGGTCACTGTGGCCTTGGGTTGTTGGGGGGAGAAGGGGCGAGACCATTGTGACAGATTGTGTGTCATCCACCAATTTAAATCCTGTTTGCACCTGTGGGTTACTCGAATCATGGCTGAAAGATGATGCTGAAAGGGATACAATTGGGTGAGCAGTAGACATTGTAGAAGCCTCATGCGAAACCTGGCCAGTGGGACAATGGTGATGGAGGCTGCCATGGAACCCAACAGCTATAGAACCAAGTGAGCCATGGATTTCTCCCTTAAAAGGATTGGAATCAGTTGTTGCTTTATCCTTAAAATTCTGTGCTCTGGAATGTCAGCTCTGCAGTTCTTCATCTCCAAGATAACCCCTCTGAATTCTGCCGACTGAGATGGAGTGAGACTGGACTTTTGCCAGTTTATGGTTATGCCTAGCCTTTGTGCAGGGAGGAGAGAGTATGCCAGGGCTTCTTCCAGTAGATGTCTGGTGGGGGCGGAAATGAGCCAGTCATCTAGGTATGGAAACACCTAGAATCCTTGAAGTCGCAAGTGAGCTGTGACAACTGCCATGTACTTTGTGAGCACACTGGGGGATGTAGAGAGTCCAAAGGGCAGTACTCTGAACTGGTAGTGACTGCTCCCACACAGAAGCACAGAAATCTTCCTGATGGCCTGTCCACTTTTATGTGGTAGTACGCATCTTGAAGATCTATCAAGCACATCCAATCATCTTTTTCCAAAAGTGGGAGGATAGACTGTTTTGTGACCATCTGGAATTTTTGTACTCTCACAAACTTGTTCAATACACTGAGATCCAAAATTGGTCTCCAGTCCCCGGTTTTCTTTGGCACCAAAAATAGTCTTGAGTAGAATCTGGATCCTATCTGGTCTGGAGGGACTATTTGGATGACTTTCTTTCTTAGCAGCTTTTCTATCTCTAGTGCTGCTTCTTCCCTTTGACTGGGTGGAACATCGGGAAGGTGTTTTGAAGGGACAGGACAAAGATCGAAGGGGATATGATAACCTCTGGTTATAATCCTTTGTACCCAAGAATCAATGGTGATGGTTAGCCAGGCAGAAGGGTACAAGGAGGAATGTCCTCCAACTACCTCCAGAGGAAAGGAGTTGGGCCGTTCTTCAGGAGCGCTGGTAGGATTGGCCAGGGAAAGAATCCCTGGAACCCTGGTTACATAGACCCCCCTCTGCCTCAAAAGGAGCATCTTCCCTGTGAGTTTCCCCCTCTGCCTCTAGGGGAGAACTCAGCCTGTGTGTCACGGAAAGGACCCTGAGATTTCTTGAACCATATTTTCCTACTCTTTTGGTTTCGGGAGAAAGCACGTTGAGGGGAAGAATAGCAGACACCTATGGCAGAAAGGGCCTTACCATCCTTTTCACATCTGGCCAGTGTGCTTTTAACTTTGGGTCCAAACAACGAGGAGACCTCAATGGGAGCATTAAGAAAGGAAGCTTTAAAGAAACTGCACAAGTACATCCAGTCGTGTCATCTCAGG
This sequence comes from Protopterus annectens, assembly GCF_019279795.1. Classification (NCBI taxonomy): domain Eukaryota; kingdom Metazoa; phylum Chordata; order Ceratodontiformes; family Protopteridae; genus Protopterus; species Protopterus annectens. The sequence goes on from NC_056745.1 coordinate 814,292,743, forward strand.
ACCACAGCTGAACCCGCTGCTCTAGCTGCTATTTCTGATGCGTGCCTATCTGGCTTGGTCTACTAACCTTCAAACCTGGGCTGACCCTCTAATATACTTTTTCATAATCCTGCTCTCTCTTGTCACACCCAGTGCAAATGTTAACATAAATTGATTAAGGGTAGGGCTACAACAGATCCTGGAAACTCTCACCGTGTAAGCCAGACAAATGGTATCAGGAAGGCTATGGAGCACAGCGTTATAGAACTCATTAACAGAGACATTATGAAGCTGCAAACACTGCATCATACCCACTTAGGTTCTCTAAAGGCCAGATCATGGCTCCTGCACCTAGTAGACTTCAAGCCAGTTAACAAGGCTATAGGTGAGGGAGTGGAGGTCCACACAGCCAAGTTATAGCTCACCCAGCAATTCATACCCATCCCACATTCTGGTATTACACATGACCTCAACAGACTGACCATAAACGACTGTTAGATGATGGATTGACAACTGACACACAGATGTAGGACACATAGTAACATTTGCAGCCTCCATGTACAATTCTATGCCCATAACAAGTGGTATTCACCTGCACTCAGTCCTGGGACCACTCCTGTTTGGCATATAGTTTTCTTAGGTACAGGCAAACACAGTAGGGATATGTCTGCCCATGTTTGATGAAAATGCATAATGTGGGCTATACTTTATTCTCCAGATGACACACACATCCTCCAAAAGGGTATCATAGAGACAGATACCTGGTATCAAAATCATGCTGTAAAGCTATAAGCCAAAGAAAGCATAGTTATGCCCTTTTAGAAAACAAAGTATCCCCAGAGTACCACATAGGTAGTAGCCCCCAAAATGTGGAACAGGTATTAATGTATACATAGAGCCATGTGTTTAGTCATCTCTCCTTTGATAATCACATTACCAAAGGGTTTTGAAAATCCCTCTGTGGAGCACATAAGCAATAAAGGGTTTGCATGCAGATCAACAGATGTTGTTGCACTCCTATAATGATTAGTCATCTTTGCCAGACTTTGCTTGCTTTGGAACAGGATTCAAATATACCTCAAGCATAAATCCTCATTCACACTCTTCAATAGAAACCGTGATGAGTGGATGTGAAACAGAAGACGTAGCCCAGGGATCACTGCATGTCACAAGCATACAGAAGTAACCTAAGGTCTGGAAAGCACCAGCATGCTCTGGCAAAGCTAACAGATGCTTTCATGGAGAAAGCATAGTACCCACCTATCTAAAAATTGAGGTTACATGTATGTATATGGATTTACCCCACAGCTACTTTACATGTGTTATGCACATAGAGTTGTCATTGTGATATGTAATACACTAGAAAAATCAAAACCCACTCCATATTGACCAACGGTGTCACACACCTGGAACACACACAGCAAGTGTGGGATTCAAACTGCTACCTACCTATGTTATGATACTATAGCAGCACACATTCACACAGCATGCAATACACATTACTGGGATTTTACTTTCCCACAGGTGTATTTGTAGGATGGTGACATCATCAGACTTGACAAAGATGAGTAAATCACTTTTAAGTGGTGTGAGTAGTCTCCAAAAAGGTTGCTCTTTTTTCCCCAGGGAGAGACAGACACACACAAACAGCTGGCAAGTGCAGGATTCAAACTCCTACCTAACTACATTACAATATTGCAGCAGTATGCATTTACATGACGCACTATATACATTACTGGGAGTTCACTTTCCCACAGGTGTATTTGTTGGATGATGACATCATCAGACTTGACAAAGATGAGTATAACACTTTTAAGGGGTGTGAGTAGTCTCCAAAAAGGTTGCTCTCTTCCCAGGGAGAGAAAGACACAGTGGGCAAGTGTGTGATTCAAACTCTTACCTAACTACATTATAATATTACAGCAGTATGCATTTACATGACATGCTACACACATTATTAGGATTTTCCCCTTCCCACAGGTGTACTTGTAGGATGGTGACAGCATCAGACTTGACAAAGATGAGTATAACACTTTTAAGGGGTGTGAGTAGTCTCCAAAAAGGTTACTTTCTCCTCACAGAGAGATGGACACACAGTTGGCAAGTGCAGGATTCAAACTCCTACCTATCTTATGATACTACAGCAGTACCCATTTACATGATGCACTATCCACATTACTGGGATTTCATTTTCCCACAGGTGTATTTGTAGGATGGTGACATCATCAGACTTGAGAAAGATGAGTAAATCACTTTTAAGGGTTGTGAGTTGTCTCCAAAAAGATTGCTCTCTCTTCCCAGGGAGAGACAGACACACACAGTTGGCAAGTGCAGATTCAAACTTCTCCCTAACTACATTATGATACTACAACATTATGCATTCACACAATGAGCTATACACATTGCTAGAATTGCACCTTCTCACAGGTGTATTTGTAGGATGGTGACATCATCAGACTTGACAAAGATGAGTATATCACTTTTAAGGGGTGTGAGTAGTCTCCAAAAAGGTTGCTCTCTCACCAAGGCGAGACAGATACACACTTGGCAAATGCAGGATTAAAACTCCTACCTAACTACATTAGGATACTACAACAGTACACATTTACACAATGTGCTATTCATATTACTGGGCTTTCACCTTCCCACAGGTATATTTGTAGGATGGTGACATCATCAGACTTGACAAAGATGAGTATATCACTTTTAGGGGGTGTAAGTAGTCTCCAAAAAGGGTGATCTCTCCCCAAGGAGAGACAGACACACACATACACAGTTGGCAAGTGTGGGGTTCTTAATCCAAACTAAGTACTTTTTTACACTTCAGCCAGCAATATGGATTTACAGGATGCAATACAGACATTACTCGCTGACAGTTTGCCCAAAGGTTTTTTCACATTTGCTAACCTCAGCAGGCTTATCATACTAGGAGTATTGTGAGTTTATTATATGCCTAGGCCATAACCATATCATATATGGGTTGATGCACCACATGCTGGCACACACAGGGTCAAACTGTAGGCTAAGCTTTGTCAACCCAATACTGGAAAATACAGTCAAGAGGAGTAGGGTCATACAAGCACAACACCAACAGTCTCACATAGACCTACAATATAAGCACCAGCAAACGCATGCATAAATACACATTAGCATACTCGGAGAATACAAATATTAATCTGAAAAAGAGAAAGTGTCCTCTTAAGCAGACAAGCAAGCAACCTGCACCTCCAAGCACACGCCAGAAAACACATAATACACCAAAGCAGTGTGCCTCACAACAGGCCCTAATGCAAAACACCATACCCAACACACTAGTAGTAGGTGACTCCATAGTCAGGCACACAGATTTTCCACTCACTAGGCTAGACAAGGGAAAGGTTGCAGTCAGTTGTCTGTCAGGTGCTATCATCCGCCACATAACACAAGCACTTACATCACTCCAAAACAGGTACATTTATGACACGGTCTTTGTACATGTCAGTGTGAATGATCTGAGACAGAACTCCCAGGACAACGTGACAAGAGATATATAGTAGCTCTATGATCATGTAGCCCAGGCTGGTATGACCCTGACCTTGAGTAGCATCTTACCTTCACCTACATGATACTGCAATATAACAGAAAGATGATAACCTTCAACAATTGGCTGAGCTTCTGGTGTCATTCAAGGGGGATCCAGTCTCTGTCTGCCTGGGATGACATGATATACAAGCCTTGTTGCTTCATTAGAGATGGTTTGCACCTGTCACCCCTATTCTTCTGAATACTGACCAAGGCTCTTGCTTTCCCCATATTACCTTTTTTAGGCAAGGCTCAAAGGACAAACCAACCCCCGTGACTAACACAGATAACCACAAAGTGAGCTAAAAGCTACTCAATGCTAGAAGTCTCAGCCGCCAAATGCACACACTCAAGGCACTCCTTAGTATGGAGAATATTGATATCTGTGCAGTAACAGAAACCTAGTTCAAGGCTCCAGAGAGCACACCAGCACTACCAGGATACTACTCATTCCATACCTTCCAGCATCAGAACCTGGATCATAACACATAGGGCAGGAATGTATCCATATTCATCAAGGATACCTACACCTCTCTCTACATCCTCTCTACAGGATATGTACCCATAGAATGTTGCACAGCAACATTCTTCCCACTCCACAGGGGTGGGGCCACAACAAACCCTTGGCATTCCCACTCTATGAGCCTGACGAGTCTGATCTGCAAGGCAATGGAGCCAGTCATGATGGAACTCAACAATAAAGACATTGGGAACCTTCACAGAGTTGAGCACATCCAGTTTGGCTTTGTCAAAGACAGATCATGCCTCCTGAACTGGTTGGATTTCTTTGAGACAGTTACCCAGGCTACAGATGATTGAAAGGAGTTCCACACAGCCTACCTGTATCTCGATAATGTCTTTGACACCATTCCCCAGTCAGGTATCATAGATGAATTAACCAACCTGGGCATAAATCCATACATCAGAAGATGGATTGCAAACTGGCTCACAGATAGATCCCACAAATTAAGAGTTGCTGGCTACATGTCAGACTCTAAACTGGTAACAACTGGTGTCCTCCAGGGTTCAGTCCTGGGGCCCCTCCTGTTTGATATATACTTCTCAGAAGTACATACCAACACAGGAGGGTTGTGGTTGACTATGTTTGCTGGGAACTGTAAAGTGTGTGCCATAATAGATTCCCCGGATGACACAAATATTCTCCAGAATGGACTCTATGAGACAGATGTGTGCTGTCAGAATCATGGCCTCAAGCTCAATGTGAAAGAATGCATAGTAATCCCCTTTGGGAAAAACAAGTATCCACAAACTACCATATAGGTGTTACCCCTAAAAACTGACAAGGTAATAAGGAATCTGGGGACACAAGTAGATAGTCATCTTTCCTTTGGCAACCATGTTGCCAAAGTGGTTAGGAAATCCTATGTGGCCCACCTAATCAACAAAGGGTTTGCACCAAGATCAAAAGAGGTAGTGGTGGCCCTCTACTCTTAAGTCATCAGACCCATCATTGAGTACAATGCATCATTTTGGATGTACTCGACTAGGCATATCCAGCAGCTGGAGAGACCACAGAGGTACCTCACCAAGAGGATTACTGGCCTCAAACAGCTGTGTTATGCAACAAAAGTGGAAAAACTAAATCTGTTTTTTGTTGCGTACCGCCTACTCAGAGGCAAACTCTGCCTAACATACAGAGCCATGTCCAACACATAACTGTTGAACATGCTCCATCTAAGGAAAACAAAATTGAGTCGCACTACACACTCCAGGGATATGAACCTCATCACAACAACGAATACAACATGCTGGTGGGATAGAGTACCATCCAGAGACTTGCCTTACTGTGGAACAGAGTCCCAATGTACATAAGACAGAGCCCCTTGCTGACACTCTCCAATAGGAACCTTGATGAGTGGATAGGAAACAGACAATTCATGCCAGGGATCACATCAGCAGCCTCACTATATAGGGGCTTAGGGTACTAACTATTAGAACTAGGGCTTAGGAGACTAACCAATGGGGTGGTGAAAACTGCACAACTTGCTTAGGCTAATATATATGCCTTTGTGAAGATAATCCACTACATACCTATGAACCTATGTGACAGATACATGTCTACAGATAGTAGATGTGTACTTCATTGTACAGTCATGTTGTACAGCAGGCACATGCACCACATACTCTGTAATGCTTAAATATACTGGTGGCTATTATGTACAGTGGGTGAGATGTGCACCTCATGTCTTTTGTGCCATTGGAATGTGTGCTGGGTGGGACAGTCCTGGATGGCTCCTTGTCATGGTCACCCTTTTACACACATCTCTGCACATCCATCTTTGGCTTATTATACTGTGTTACCCCTACATATATAGGTACATAAGTAGGTAATAGGCTATCTGCCTGAAAGCATATATTAGTATGGCCAGAATGTGCAGCTATCACCACACCTGGGGTTAGTTCCCTATGCCTCTGTGTAGTACAGCTGATGAAATGATCCATGGTGTGAAAGTTCAGTTTCACATACACTCATCAAGGCTTCTCTGGAAGAGCGTCATTGAGGGACTCAGCTTAATGTAGGTTGGGAGCCTGTTCCAAAGCAAGGGAAGTCTGTGAGTTAGTAATGTATCCCTTCAATCTATTTATTGTTGTGATGATTATATCCCTAAAGCATATGGCATAGTGAGCTTGGGTTTACTTCAGATGGAGTATGTACATCAGTTTTGCATTGGACATGGACCTGTATGCTGGGCTGAGATCAATAGAGTAGATGGTATGCAACAGAGTACAGATTGAGTTACTTCAGTCTTGTTGCATGGGACAGCTGTTTGAGGCCAGTAATTCTCTTGTTGAGGTACTTCAGTGGTCTTTCCAGCTGCTGAAGGTGCCTAGTCAGATACATCGCAAGTGTGTCGTGGTACTCTCTGATGGGTCTTATGACTGATGAGTAGAGGGAACCTCCTTTGACCTACATGCAAAGACTTTGGCAATTAGTGGGGACACATAGCATGATGTTCTAACCACTTTGTGAATGTGTTTGTGAAAGTAGAGATGACTATCCACATGTGTCCATAGATCCCTTATTATTACCTCCATATTTAGGGTGTTGGCACCTATGTGGTATTTGTATGACTGTAGCTCGAGGCCGTAATTTTGACACCACATCTGTCTGACTGAGACCCTTTTTAAGGATGTCTCTGTTGTCCCAAACATTGATTACGACAACCTTTTTGCAGTCATACATAAACTTTGCTAACCATAGCCCTCATGTGTTTGACTGTACATCTGAAAAGTATACACCAGACAGGAGGGGTCCCATGACTGAGCCATGGGGGACAGCAGTTGTTACCAGCTTACAGTCCAACAGGGAGACCACAATTCTTACCTTGTGGGATCTATCTGTACCCCAGTTGGCAATCCATCAGATAACATACATGTTTATGCACAGGTTGTTGATTTTGTGGGAATGACATGTGTGTGGGATGTTGGAAAAGGGCTTTTCAAGGTCTATGTAGGCCATGTGGAGCTCATTTCATTGATATATGTCCTGGGTAACGGCCTTGAAAACAGTCTAGCAGGTTTAGGGACCATGATCTGCCCCTGACCAAACCAAAATGGGTAGGATTCTGTGTTTGAAGGCTCCCAATGGCTTTGTTTATGAGTTCCATAATGATGGACTTCATGACCTTGCAAATCAGGCTTATTAAGCTTATAAGACAACAGTTCCCATGGTCTGTTGTGCACCAACACTTCTGGAGTGTGTCAGAAGTTGCTGTATCCCATTCAACAGTTTCATATCCTTTACACAGGGTGAGTCTCAACAGACTGTTCAGGTGCAGGGTCTGTTTGTTTTGGAGTTCACATATGACACAGTCAGGACATCATGTCATCCCATAGATGCCGCGTTTCTAGGTTTGGATAGAGCTGTTTAACCATTGTATATGTGATTTATGGGTTTTCACAATCTCCAGGTATGGTAATGGGCCCTTTTGTCAGTGACAGGGGGGTTAAATATGTATGAACCTGTCTGACAAGATGTTAGCAATGTCAGTCATGTACATGTATTCATTTACACTTTGCAGTAACACAGAACATATATGAGTTTACATTGATATTTATGACATAGCTAAAGAAAGCTTCATGGTTTTCTATGGAATCTTTGGCAATAGTTTTGGCAGAGCTTGGCTTGGATAATGTTATGAGTGCTCATTGTTTCTTGATTATAATGATTGGAGATTTATTGATCTTCTTTGGATTTTAACTTTCTTTGAACAACTTAAGTACTTGTATTACATAGTTTGATTATGACATGGGTCCAATATATTATATGGATCTGTTTTCATATCATTGTGTGAGCAAGGCAGGATTGGTGAATAGTGACATGTGTCTGGAGTAAGAACTACAACTGCCAGATATGTGTGGCACACTGCTGTACTCAGACATGACCTAAGTGTGTGAGCATGCCCAGTATGACCTTTCAGTATGTTGTTGACTGACATTTGCTTTGTTTAAGTGTGTGAGCATGCCCAGTATGACCTTCCAGTATGTTGTTGACTGAAATTTGCAAGTGTGTGAGCATGCGCCTTTGTGTTGTACATCGATAGGAAGCACGCTGTGCATACAGGGCTTCCATGAGTCAATTTGCATAGACTTATCAACATTTCTACATACAGGGGGGAACAGCTATTATTTGTACATTTCTACTCGGGGGGCACACCTGATTGTTACTGTGGGTGTATATAGGATGAGGGGTACACCTGACACTTATACACATTTGCAAGGCCTGCACTGCTATGTCAGGTATCCCATTTCAGTCTGTACTATTGCCTATCATACTGGCTTGAGGCATACCACTGTACTACAGACCTTAGGTTCCAATTACACGCATATTCGTTTTTGACTTCATAGCCTACCCAACCCACATCACACTGCCTGGCCTGCTGGTATGTGCCTGCATAGGCCTGGGGGGAGGTTACCCATAAGCCTCTTCAGAGGGCGTGATACAGAATTTGTTTGTGTTTGTCTACAACTGTCCTGCTGGCTGTGACTGTTAGGTATGTGACCCCCCCCCCCAACTGGTATGTGTGAGTGACTTAAGTTGTGTCTGTGCCAGTATTGAGGGTGGTGCTGCAGGGCTGCCTATGTTGGATGCAAATAGTACACTCCCTATACATGTTTGAAAACAGGTAGTGTCAAGTTAGGCATACCTTTTACTGTATGTGCGAGTCAGAGAGAGGTATCATTTTCCAGGGTTCCTACTGAGTCAGTGAATGTGCTGTGCGTTGCCTCTTTGCCAAGGCCAGGGCATACTGGGCACCCCTCTTTCTGCCTACTGGGGCAGGCTCAGGTTGTTCCTCCTCTGAGTCACACTGTGCCTGTGCAGGCCCTGGCAATAGTGGGGTGCTGTTTGGCCCTGCCCCATGCTGTTCCTGCTGCAGCTGTTTCCACAGGATCATATTGTGCAGCATGGAACATACCATAACAATTTGGGTGCATGTAGTTGGTGAGTACTGCAAGGCTCCACCAGATGTGTCCAGGCACGGGAACCATGACTTGAGCATCCCAAACACATGCTCTATTATGATTCTTGTTTGTATGTGTGCCTCATTATGGAGTTCTTGTTCAGGTGTGTGTGCATTTCTGATAGGTGTCATCAGCCATGGCTCCAGTGTGTATCCAGCATCACCTACTAGGTAACCATAGGGAATGTCCCCATTGGCAAATGACTGGTACAGCTGGGTCAGATGCCAAATGTGGGAATTGTGATAGCTTCCAGGGCATCCAGCACACACATTCATTATTATGCCTTGGGCATCGCGCACAAACTGGCAGTTGATGAAGGGGAATCCCATGTGGTTGATGTAACCCCTACCCTGCTCATCAGGTGGTGTTTTGATGTATATGTGAGTGCAGTCTATTGCACCCACTACCTCAGGGTATTCTGCTATTTGGTGGAAAAGACCCGTATTGCTGGCCAATGCCTCACGGGAAGTGGGGAAATATATGTGGTTACCGGCATGTGCTGACATGGCATCCAGGAACTGGTGGAGTACCCTGATGCCTGTGAAATCCCCATCATATCACCAGCTGGTCTTTGGAAGGTACCTGTAGCTAGTATTGTTAGGCCAACACATACCTTGGTATCCACTGGGATGGGTTCCCTTTTGTTGGTTCTGTGTGTGAGGCGTGGCCAGCACAGCTCAACAATTTGCTGTAGGAGGTCCCTGTCCACCCTATAGCACTCCACTATCTCCAGCTCATGTAGCCCCTGGTAGGTTACCCTGGGTCTTTACACTCTTCTCCGTCTCCTCACTGTGGGTTGCTCAGCAGCATTCAAAACATCACCACCCTCAGCACCTTGCACATGTTGGTTTATGATAGCAAGAGCAGCCCCTAACATTTTGTCTGACTTAAGCTTTTTAAGCTTTCCCTCTTTGTATACTGCAGTGTTGCAGAGTTCTTGAGAAAAAAACAGGGGAGAATGGTGTTTGCAGAGTTTAAAGTGCTGGGCTGGGCTGGGATAGTCTACTGCCTGTGTAATTGGCTGATACTGATATATTTCACCTGGCAGTTCTGCTAGTTCTCCTTGGTTAACTTCCTACTACTTCTTTTCCTTCCTTTTCCCTTTCTGTTTCCACAAGGGGCAGAGCCGTGCAAACAAGCGCAAATGCGCACCAATACGTGCACACATGCGCACACGCTGTGTGCATGTTTGCAAGGAGTTTCCTATCTTATAACAGTGTGCACCTTGAGTTTGAGGTTTTTAAATAGGACAACTGTAGACACGTCTCTTTGCAATCCTGAGCAACTCAGGGCAAACATGAGCCACTGTGCTCCACTTAGCCTACAGCCTGTTTGACACACCCCCTCATGATGTCACCTATATTCTAGTCTTACACTCACCTACTCCAAATCTTACACTCTTGGGACATGCCTAACATGCTGGGGAAAATTGGGATTCACTATCCTTATCCTGATTTGCATAGGATTGCCTAGTAATGCATGGTTACATCTCTCACACTGAGTTTCCCCCCTTAGCAACCATAATTCAGTAGCCATGTTGTCTTCAGCCTGCCATTCACCTGCATGGCAGAATAAGTTTTTTTTAGTGAAAATGCCTATTTATGGCTTTTTTTAAGTAGTTTTCTTGTTTTTTTAAGCACTGCATGTTTGCGCGGTGCTGCGCTATGCTTAAACATCGGGGATCGGGGAAAAAAAGCAAAACTTTTATGTTTTTAAACATTTTGCACTGCCACTGGCCTTATATTTGGCCATTGGCATGCTTCCTCAACTGTATGCATCCTTTATTTGGAGCTGTCATAGCTCCGTTTAGCTATTTGCAGAAATGTACTCCGTTACCAAAGGAGTGCATTTCTGCAGGTAACACTAATCTTCCACGGACAGGTTAGTGTTTGCTGGATCTCAAATTTACCTCATTTGCATGGATTTCACCAGCAAATGCAGTAATTTGCATACCATGACACTGTCCATGCAAGACTAGCTTTAGCAGCTCTCGTGCACACCCCTACAGGTTGTTGCTGGATCACATGGCAGACATCTTGCCTGTGTGATGTCATACACTAGTCCAACACTCTGTGCAAGCTTTTGAGAATCCGGCCCACTGTTAAAAGTAATTTGTAGAATGTGGTATTCAGACCTATGTAAAAGGGAAAGCATGCATTTCCACATATATAATTATTCCTCAATGCCATAGAAGAAGTGTTTGCCAACAATGGTGTTTATAGATACATAGTTTAAAGAGTGACTGGTGTTATACTTCAGTTAATGCCTGTATGTGTGTGACATTACAAGGTACTGGCTCATGCATTCTCAGGTGTGATGCAGGACTAATGTCTGACAATATATTGTAAATGGATAGACTTGCATGACTTTAGTAATAGAGTTTGAAGTTATAATCCATACCTCACAATACATTATGCTTTACAGTTATACCTGCATTATCAGAGGTGCATAGATGAATTTAAGTAAGCTATTGTGTCCGTCAAAGATAAACAACTAAATTTTTTATTACATAATCATCATTGTCTTGTTGAACTAGCTACAGTTGCACTGGGTTATCTCTCTCTTTGTTAAAAATATGGCTTTACAATATCAAAAAATATGACATGCAAACAAGCAATTCAAATTTCATATCCAGTATTAAACAGCTCACACAGTTTGATATTCTCAGTTGATTGCAAATGTGTAGATAACAAATTGAGTAGAATTATTGATAACACAATATTTATGCATATGTTTGCAAAACTGCACATCTGCCTTATCTTTGTATTCTGGCAATCATTCCCTTATCTCTACTTTACTATCACATGTGCAATCTCCAGTGCATATTCTCGCATATTTCTTTCAAATACATGACAGTTGACAGTTTTCAGCAATGCAGGAAATTGTGCTATTATGCCTAGGAAACATACATGTGGGGTGTTTGGTTTTGTTTAAAAGCTCACTGCAGTTAGTTCCACACTTTGTAAGTGTATCCTCACTGATACACCCGATTAATTGAAGGGTGTTTGTGCATTACTGTGTTTTGCTTCAGTCAGAGTAATTATTCACAGTTGCAAACTGCTAGCAATTATCAGTGCTGTAGAGACTGCACTATGTTTACATCAGATACATGAAGTCAAAAGTTTGATAGTCAGCAAAAGGAGTTCATGTTCATTTTGCCTTCAGTTCAGAGAGCTAAATCTATATGAAAGGTAACCTTGTACCTAGGGAACTTGAACGGGAGGCAACTGTTTTCAATCATGCTTATTGTTCCCCTTGTGGAAGTGTAGGAATAAGTACACTTTTTTGATTGCTTTTTCTGTAGTGGGTATTTCAGTTGCATGGGCCAGGTTATTTAATAGACTGCATAAGTGTATATTACAGATGTCAGTTTTGTCAACTATTAATGGCATTGCTGGACAACTCACACAGATTCTACTTAGCTTCATTTACAAGTACCAGTTGGGCAGGTATCTGCAATTCATTTAAGTTAATACACATTTATTTTTCTATTACAGGTTAAACACTTACCTTGATAGTCCTGCAGTTACAACTGTTGTCATTCGGTGCTGACTCTGTCAGATGCTAGCAGTACACAGCCATTATGCAGGGAAGTAAAGGTTGCAAACATTGTGTACCATCAATTTTACTGTATGTATGGGCACAGGATGAAATGTGTACTCCATAGTTGGTAAGCATGTGTGTTATCCCTTGCCTCTTGCCTAGGACAAGGGCATATTGTGCACACCTATATCTATATACACCCAGAGCAGCTGGGGGATCCCCCTCTGACTCCTCAGCTATGTGTGAATGTGATGACCTTGCCAATGTTGGGGGAACACTTGCTGCTAGCCCTTGCTGCTTCTTTTGCAGCTGTTTTCACAGGATAATATTGTGTATGATAGCACATACTGTGATCATTTTGGCACAAGCACTGGGATTGTACTGCAGAGCACTCCCTGATGTATCTAGACACTGAAACCCTGACTTGAGCAGCCCAAAAACACTATGATATTTCTTGTTTGAATGTATGCCTCGTTATAGCGTTCGTCCATGGGTGTGGGTGCATTAGTTTACTATCATTTGTGTGAACTATATTCTGTCAGCACATATGCTGCTGAAAATCAGAATGTCATGCCAAAATGAAAAGTGTATGGGATAATCGAACACACTTATGTGAATGCAGTAGTGCATTCGCATAAGTGTGTTCGACTATATGTACGGGGATCGTGGTACATTGGGTATTGGAAATTCATCCTTATCCCCACTGTAGTGTGATCTCAGAGTTGGAATATATTAGTGCAGGGGTTGTGGGAGGTGCAGGGGGGCTTGCCCTCCTGCAAAAATGTGATATGTCATATAGGAGTTTGATTTACATCAGCTAGACACTGAAACCCTGACTCCAACAGCCCAAAAACACTATGATATTTCTTGTTTGGATGTATGCCTTATTATAGCGTTTGTCCATGGGTGTGGGTGCATTAGTTTACTATCATTTCTGTGAACTACATTCTGTCAGCACATATGCTGCCGAAAATCAGAATGTCATGCCAAAATGGAAAGTGTATGGGATAGTCAAACACACTTATGTGAATGTAGTAGTGCATTCGCATAAGTGTGTTTGACTATATGTACAGAGATTGTGGTACATTGGATATTGGAAATTTATCCTTATCCCCACTGTAGAGTGATCTCGGAGTTGGAATATATTAGTAGCAGGTGGTGTGGGAGGTGCAGAGGAGCTTGCCCCCCTGCAAAAATGTGATATGTCATATAGGAGTTTGATTTACATCAGCTCCTATATGGCTATCATGTGATGTATTCAGTGACAATGTCGATTCAAATGTCTCTATCATTTGGGTCGACTTTGTGAAGCGGTCAGGATTCTGGATTCGATGGTTTACTTCGATATTTGAACAGAAATCGTTTTGCCTTTTGCAATATTGATAGTAAACCATGTGCATTTCTGATGGGCACTGTCTATCATGGCTCGAGTGCATACCTAGAATCTCCAAGTAAATTGACTTGTGGGACATCACCCCATGGAAAACCTCTGGTATAACTATGAGGTGTTCCAGATATGGAAGTTGTAGTAACTGACAGGGTTCCAAGCACACACATTCAGGGTGATTCCCTTAGCATTACACATGACCTAGGAGTTAATGGAGTGGAACTCTTTTCTGTTGATGTAGACCATTTTCTGCCCTCCAGATTGTGTTTTGATCGTAATATGTGTGTGCAGTCTATGGCATCGACTGCACACACATATTATGATCAAAACACAATCTGGAGGGCAGAAAATGATCTACATCAACAGAAAAGAGTTGCACTCCATTAACTCCTAGGTCATGTGTAATGCTAAGGGAATCACCCTGAATGTGTGTGCTTGGAACCCTGTCAGTTACTACAGCTTCCATATCTGGAACACCTCACAGTTATAGCAGAGGTTTTCCATGGGGTGATGTCCCACAAGTCAATTTACTTGGAAATTCTAGGTATGCACTCGAGCCATGACTGACAGTGCCCATCAGAAATGCACATGGTTTACTATCAATATTGCAAAAGGTAAAACGATTTCGGTTCAAATATCGAAGTAAACCATCGAATCCAGAATCCTGACTGCTTCACAAAGTCGACCCAAATGATCAAGACATTTGAATCGTCATTGTCACTGAATACATCACGTGATAGCCATATAGGAGCTGATGTACATAATCTCATAGCTTTATAGGTTAGCACTAAGCTATCTGCCTTTGTAGGGCATTTGAGGCCTGGCCAAATTTCCCAACCCCTTTGGTGATTCAATTACCCGTCCCCTTCATGGACCAGATTCATATAACATATGGTGATAACAACTGGGTTAGTACCATAGATATTTATAAAGGCTCCAAGTGAGGTATATATCATTTACTAGCTACCTCTATCCATGAATAGAGTGGTGCAACCCTGGGGTGAATTTCCTATTTTCCATCTATAGGTCTAAGTTACATTTGAATGTGGACAAGAATCAGCTTTATTTTATGTGGAAAGCTTGTTCCAGAGCAATGGTATCCTTTGTGAAATATACCTTCCCTCCAAACCATTCTATTGATATTGCAGAAGAGGGTTCGATTTCTGGACTGAGTATTTCTAGTGTAATTTGATTTGCAGATGTGAAGTAGGTGTATAAGGAGTAGGTCAGAGGATTCCTTGTATTCCAGACACAGGTCAACTCGTATCAGTCTGTAAGACACTGAGTATAGTGATAGGGCTGTATGTATGACAAATTATTTAAGGCACATATCCTTTTTGAAAGATATCTCTGTGGGAGATACCTTTCACAATTGCATCTCTCTGTGAGAGTTCCAGCTGTTGCATATGTCTGGATAATACATACAAAAGGGGGAATTATACTCAATGATTGGTCTTATGAGGGCTGAATAGAGAAAAACAATGACAACACTGGACTTAGAAGCAATCCCTTTGTTAATAAGCTGTATAATACAGAATGATTTTCTCACCAAAGAGAACTCATTTTAGTTAAAAGTTAGTTTTCTGTCTATATAATTTCCCAAAGCCCAAGTGCTTGGATCATCTCTTAGGGGTGCATTCCCAATGCGGTAGTTCCCTTGGTGAGCAGACTTAACAAAGGATACTATAATGCATTTTTTTGCCATTTAGCTTTAGTCCATAATTCTGACATCAGTTACTTGTTAGGGATAGTCCTTCCTGTAGGATGTTAAAGTGTTTTGGGTATTCTATAATTGCATCCAACTTAAAGTCATTCAGAGTCCTTTGGTATTGGCTTTAAACTTCTGAAAAGTAAGTGCCAAACAGGAGAGGTCCCAGCATTGAGTCCTGGAGGACTCCACTGATAACTGATCTTTTTTGTGGAGGTAACTTCCCCCAGTTTGATATCTTGGGTTCTATCTGTGAGCCAGGTGGCAATCCATGGGTGACATAGGAGTTGATTCCTAGATTGCTAAGTTTTTCTACTATAAGAGTGGGAGATTGTATCAAAGCCCTTAGCCAGATCGAGGTAGGTAGTGCATACTATTTCACCTTCATCTATTGCCTTGCTGACTTTTTCAAAGAAATACACCAGGTTTAATAAGCATAACCTGCCTTTCACAAATCAGAAATGAGATGGAATCAGTGTTTGAGGTTCCTTATGTCATTATTGATTAACTCCATGATAATCCTTTCCATGGCTTTAATATGAGGCTAGTCAGACCTCTGAGTCAGTAATTGCTCCATTCAGTGGAGGATCCTTCTTTGTGCAGGTGGATGACTGTTGTTGTTCTTCACTCACTAGTTACAATGCCTGTGCTGAGGTTGAGTTTGAACAGTAGTGTTGTTAGGGGCTTAGCTAAATCATGCTTCATGCTACCCAGGATGCATCAGGGGATATTGTTAGGACCCATCAATGCTGTATTTTTAACTTTTGAAAGTTTTTTTATTACTTGGATATGCATGATAGCTGTAGGGCCTTCATTTTAAGCTATCTCATGTGGGATAGATGGTGGTGGTGGTGGGGTGTGGGGGAGGTGAAGTCTGAGTTAGAGTCATTAGTCCGTAAGTTAGCTGTATCTTCATATAGAAAATACTGGAACAGATTTGCGGCTTCAGGTATCTAAGATGGATGGTTGACAAGAAGAGAAGGGAAGTCTGAATGAGGAGGTCAAAGCTAGAATCAGAGGGCTGCAGCAAAATAGCACAGAGTGTCAGGATTAGTGTGTGACAGAAGACTGTGAAAGAAGCTGAAAAGTAAGGTGTACAAAACAGTGGTATAACAAGTATTATTGTATGGTACAGAAACCTGGGGTAGTCCTTGCTATAGGATGTTTAACTGTTTTGGGAATTCTATAACTGCATCCAAATTACAGTCATCAGCAAACTTAGTCATTCAGAGTCCTTTGGCATTGACTTTAAAAGTCTGAAAAGTAAATGCCAAACAGTAGAGGTCCCAGCACTGAGTGCTGCGAGACTCCACTGGTAACTGGTCTTTTTTGTGCAGGTAGCTTTTGATCTCTTGTGTTCTATCTGTGAGATAGTTGGCAATCAAATGGGGACACGAGGGTTTATTCCTAGTTTGCTTAACTTTTCTACCATACCTGAGCGGGAGATTGTATCAAAAACCTTGGCCAGTTCAAGGTAGATAGTGCTCTCTGTTTTACCTTCATCCATTTCCTTTCTGACTTTTTCAAAGAAATCCATCAGGTTTAATAAGTTGAAGATGGAGAGGATCACAGAGCAAATGAGGAAGCTAGAAGTAATGGAAATTAAGTGCCTGAGATGGGTGGCAGGATATACATTGTGGGACATATGAAGATGTGAGGACATCAGAGCAGAAGCCCAAGTAGCTCCAATTGCAGAGGAGATCAAGGAGAACAGATTGTGGTGGGCCAGACACATGTAGAGGAAAGCAGAAGACAATTTGGGATGGAGAGGAAGAAGGCAAGAGGACCCAAGGTTATCCAGCAAACAGATGGATGGATTGTGTATGGGAAGACCTATGATAGTTGAGTATGACTATTGAAAAAGGTAGGATAGTGGCACTGAATCAAGAGAGATAGCAACAGTTGACATGACACCCCAACCCCATGTAGAAAAAAATGGAAAAAAGGGGGTTGTTGGTGATAATAATGAGGTTAGCTCTAGCTTCAGCTTCATTGAAGGTAGTATCATTCATCAAATGCTGCATTGTGCTCCTGAGATTTTGTACATAACTTGACATTGTGATTATTTTTGCTTCGGTGGCTATCTTCACTTAAATATGGCTTTGGCGGATTTATTTAAGCACCTAAGTTGTTTATTTAATTTAATGATGAGAGCTATATTGTTTTGGAAATTGCTTTTCTTACATTTGCCCAGCCAATATTTCTTCCTTTTATTGTACAGTTTGTAGTTCTACCATGAGGATTTGTTTCAGGGGTTTGTCCTTTACTTATTTCTGCAGTAAACAGCTGCTTCTGTGGAGATCTTTACACATTGATGCAATTTGGTGATGTATGGGTCCACATAAGCAGCAGAATTTTCAGGGTTTGGTGGAGATTTAAAGCTTGCTAGAGTATCATTTCAGAATCAACAGTTTGTCTCAAAGAAGTTTTGAAAGGTACCATAGGCTGATGGGGCCTCTGGTTTCAATTTTACTTCTAATGAGAAGGTGTTATGGTCAGACCTGACAAGGGACAATGATACACAAACAATGATGGAGGATCCCCCCATATTCATAAGGGCAAGGTCCAAAATATTGCTTCCCCAACTGGGTAGTCTGACAAATTATTCCATGATTCTTATATTGACAAAATCCAAAATAATCTATGTGGTTGTGAATTAGTGCTGGTACACATTTCGCAGTCAATAGACAGTAGTTAAAATCAACAGGGAAGATGGTAGTGGGATTAATCCTGAGAGACTCCTGCTCTTGAAGATATGTGTTTTGGCTTTCTTGAGTCATAGATGGGGTTCTGTTCATTGCCAAGATATTATAAGGGACCTTCTTGTCAGGAATTTTGACATGAAAAAACTCTAGTGCATCAAGCTGATTAACCAACCTTCGTGCAAGTCTCTCATGAATTTTGAGACACCTCCATGTTTTTTTCCCATCCTTTGCAATGGCTGGTCTAAAGGTGTAGAAAGCATTATAGCCCTGCACAGCTGGAATGCTCACCACTGCTTTAGACTATGTGTCAGACACTATACAGACATCTATGTCCTCCTGGGTGAGAAAAGCTTGTAGGGAGTGAGGTTTCTTGTTTAAGCTCCTAACATTGATCAGCAGCACATTCATATTTTGTTTTGTTTGTTTCATTATTTTGATAGGTTTATCCAGTTGCCCTTGCCTAAAAAATGGCACTACAGAAGTGGAAGAGGTCATTGCGACTTTAAGAAAACCAACAGGCATCAGATGCTGTCCATCCCTGGTGAAGCAGCTAAGTCTGTTGAGCATATCATCTCAACACAGCACAGGCTGACAGATATTGGGCATCCTTAGAACAACTCCAAAAACTAAGCCAATTATTAAAATCAATCATTTTATTTCTCACATTGCAATATCATTTTTAGAGAAGGCAGAATGCTGCTCAGTGCTTGCCTTATACCTGCCTGGGACACATGGTCCAAGAGCTCCATCATGTCTCTCTTCGTGTAATCCAAGGAGATACAACTCAAGTCACTGACATCCAGAGATACGATGACAGTCATAGTTGCATCTGTTATTGAAACACTTGAGTATGTGAGTGATCTGATGGATCCTGTAACCAGACAAGCAACTAACCATTACTCTTTCCTTGCTCGGTCTGCAAGAGGAACATCTGAATGCCTTACAATTGAGCCAACTATGACTAGGATGTTTGGAAGGGTGAATGCCTGCTTTACGGGTTAAGCATATGTGACTTTGGTGATCCTTGTACTATGTATGTTGGTGGGTTTTGTAGGTCTAGAGCAGGGGTCTGCAACCTTCACTATCAAAAGAGACATTTTGGCCCCTCTCCCACCAAATAAAATTCATTGGGAGCCACAAAACCTATTTGACCCCTAAAATAAAGATAACACAGCGTATGAAGTTTGATATATAGTTATACTAAATATAAAATAACTAAGTTTATAAGAGCAATATTTAAAATCTGTCCCTATTTTTGTTCCTTTGTTGGGATTGATCGATCGCTCTGTTTTGTGTGCGTGTGTGTGTGTGTGTGTGTGTGTGTGTGTGTGTGTGTGTGTGTGTGTGTGTGTGTGTGTGTGTGTGTGTCCTATCTAGTGACCTCTTAGAACAAGAAATCTGGACAAAGCCATAAATAATGGGCACAAAGGCCCAAAAATAGGGAGACTTTTTAAATATTGCTCTCACAAACTTAGACTTGAGTTTCAGACTTCATGCCCTTCAGAAAACTCATGATAATGCAAAATCAGTTATTCTGTCTATTTTTTCTGACTTCAGCCCTCAGTGATTTGCCAGCAAACCACAATTTTATGAGAAACAGACCAAAAGTATGAGGCAAATGTCAGGACATTCTGTGAAAATCTGCACAGTTGAGAGGTAACTGTGTCTGTGGAAAATGCATGTTAACAGAAACCATGTTATTCTAGCAAGTTTATAAGCTTATAAGAGCAATGTTTAAAGTCCATCCCTATTTTTGTTCCTCTGTCCAGATTTCTTGTGGTAAGACTTTGAGAAGTATGAGAGGTATGGAAACCTTTCAGGAGAAGCTTCTGCCGCCGGGGGATCGCTCGATCACTGTTTGTGTGTGGAATGCATGGCAACAGAAATCGTGTTATTCAAGCAAGTTTCTTAGTTTATAAGAGCAATATTTAAAGTCTATCGCTTGATCACTCTCAGTGTGTGTGTGTGTGTGTGTGTGTGTGTGTGTGTGTGTGTGTGTGTGTCTCTGTGTGTGTGTGTGTGTGTGTGTGTGTGTGTGTGTGTGTGTGTGTGTGTGTTTTCTGTGTGTGTGTGTGTGTGTGTGTGTGTGTGTGTGTGTGTGTGTGTGTGTGTGTGTGTGTGTGTGTGTGTCTGTGTGTGTGTATGCTGTGTGGCAGAGTGGCGATTATTTTTCAAAGCTACAGGGAGCCACTGCAGAGGGGTGAAAGAGCCACATGCGGCTCCAAAGTTACAGGTTGCAGACCCCTGGTCTAAAGTGTTGTTGAGGGTACTTTGTGCCTGTGTTACATCTTATACTCTATACATGTGCATATATCGGATAAGTAAGTACTAAGCTAGCTGCCCTTGCAGTCCATTTTAAGCCTAGCCAATTTCCCTTCTTGTGCTTGAAACAACCTGTCCCATGGCCTTATCCATCTCATGGTCAATAATTATATATTATTCATAATGTGAATAACTGGGATTATACCACAGATAATTTGAGGTCATACTTTAAAGATGGCGTTGGAAAGATCTAAAGATACTTATATTCCAAGTGGTGGCATGTATAAATGTGGGAGATGTACCAGTTGTAAATTTATTGACACCACAAATAAGTTTACCTCAAAATGCATGCACTCGAGGCACTCCTCAGTATGGAGGAAATCGATATATGTGCAGTAACAGAAACCTGGTTTAAGGCTCCAGTGAGCACCACAGCACTACCAGGCTACAACTCATACCATACATTTCAGCCACAAAACCCAGACCAAAATACAAAAGGCGGGGGAGTATCCATATTCATCAAGGATACCCACACCTCCAGGTTAGTGGCGCAACACGATGCTTCAGAGATCATCCACATGCAACTAGCAATGGGCAAAACTGCTATTAAAATTATATCTTGCTACAGATCACCCACCATGTCCCAGGACCCTCACTCCACATTCCTGGAAACACTGTGAAACATAAAGGTCCTACCAAACACCCTGATATTGGGTGATTTCAATTACCCAAGCATTAACTGGAAGAACTACTCAAACATAAACTCCCTTGCCCAACATTTCCTAGAATTTATAAACTTAAACACCCTGGGTCAACTGGTCAACACCTCCCCCAGAGGTGACAACATATTGGACTTGGTCATCACCAACATGGGCGACTGATGTTCCACACTGGATGTCAACCCCTCGGTGGTGAGATCTAACCATAAACTAATCACTCTGGATATCCACATTCTGCCACCACCCCTGGTCAAAGAAACCACAGTGAAAAACTTTTCAAAAGCAAACTTCACATTACTTAAGACCGAGTTGGGAAGTTTCAAAGCCCCCATGCTAAGGGATAATGCTGTCCAAGCTGCAAAATCCTTTACTAATGCACTCTATGGGCACCTACAAGAATGCATGGATCGTGCTATCCCAAAGAAAACCAAGACTCACTCCTCCAAGAAAAGGAAACCAGCCTGGTGGACTGCTGCCATAAACAAGCAATGCAACAGAAGGAGGAAACTAGTACAGAAAAGAGTAAAACCCCAAGAAGGGAAGACATCCCTGATTAGTATCAGCAAGAAACTACATTCCCTCATAAAACCATCCAAGGCTAGCTTTGAAAGAAAAATTGCCATAGACTCCAAAGATAACCACAAGGCTTTCTTTAGCTATGTCAAGAATCTAAGTGGCAATTCTCAGATCTGCTTGGAGTTAGTGCTGAATGGCACAAAATACACTGAACTGACTGATATAGCCAACATCCTGGCAGACAGGTTCAGTGCAAACTTCACCCCCTCTCTCACCCCCAAAAGGGCTCATAACTATACCAGAAGAAAGTAGTGCCCCTGAAATCACAGACACTCAGGTTAAAACAGCCCTCTCCAAAGCCAAAAACACAGCATCAATTGGACCAGACGGTGTCCCAGGCTGCGTTCTACATGAGCTCAAAGATGAGCTAACCCCTCACCTAAATACACTGTTTAAACTCAGCCTCTCCACAGACTATGTGCCTACAGAATGGTGCACAGCAACTGTTATTCTGCTCCTCAAAGGTGGAGCCACAACGGACCCCAGGAACTATCGCCCTATAAGCCTGACTAGCTTGGTCTGCAAAGCTATGGAGTGCATCATCATGGATCTCATTAACAGAGACATTGAGAACCTCCAAACATTGGACCCTACCCAGTTCAGCTTTGTTAAGGGCAGATCATGCCTCCTAAACCTGGTGGACTTCTTTGAGACAGTTACCAAGGTTATAGATGAGGGAAAGGTGGTCCACACAGCTCACCTAGACCTCACAAAGGCCTTCGACACCGTTCCCCACTCAGGTAGTATAGACAAACTCACCAGCCTGAACATAAACCCCTACTTCATGAGATGGATTGCCAACTGGCTCATGGACAGAACCCACATGGTAAGAGTTGTGGGAGCTAGGTCTGACTCTAAACTGGCTACAAATAGCATTCCCCAGGGCTCAGTCCTAGGAGCCCCCCTGTTTGGCATATACTTCTCAGAGGTACAGGCAAGCACAGGAGGACTATGGCTGACCATGTCCGCAGATGACTGCAAACTAGGGGCTATAATTGACTCTCTGGATGACACAGACATCCTCCAAAAGGGTCTCATTGAGACAGATACCTGGTGTCAAAATCATGGCCTCAAGCTAAATGCCAAAAAGTGCATAGTCATCCCCTTTGGAAAAAAACAAAGTACCCACAAACTATCACATAGATGGTAGCCCCTAAATATGGAAGACGTAATAAGGGAGATGGGGACCCAAGTAGATAGTAACCTCTCCTTTGATAATCACATTGCCAAAGTGGTTAGAAAATCCTTCTATGTGGCCCACCTAATCACAAAAGGGTTTGCATCCAGATCGAAAGAGGTCATTGGGCCCCTCTATGCATCACTCATCAGACCCATCATAGAGTACAATGCCCTATTTGGGATGTACCTTACAAGACACCTGCAACAACTGGAAAGACCACAGAAGTACCTCACCAAATGGATCATTGGCCACAAGCAGATTCCCTATGCAGCTCGACTGAAGAAACTCCAGCTATACTCGGTTGCATACCGCCTACTCAGAGGTGATCTCTGCCAGACATACAAGGCCATGTCTAACCCAGAATTGATGGACATGCTCCACCTAACGAAAACCATATCCCCTCGAGCCACATGCTCCAGGGATCTAAACCTCACCACAACAATAAATGGGACGTGCTGGAGGGATAGATTCCTGTCCCAGAGACTTCCCATGCTCTGGAACAAGATTCCAATCTACATTAGGCAGAGCTCCTCGCTAACCCTCTTCAAGAGAAACCTTGACGAGTGGATGGGAAACAGAAAGTTTACCCCGGGGATCACTTCAATGGCTCTGCTGGACAGAGGCACAGGGAACTAATCTAAGGGGGTGGTGAAAGCCAACACATTCTGGCTAGGCTTATAAATGCGTTCTGGCAGATAACCTAGTACCTACCTACCTATGAACCATCAATAACACTAAATACATTATTTATGGGAAACACAATTGTGATACCACTGGGGTTGTCTGTTTAGCTCATTGCCAATCAGGTCGTAGTTTTTACATAGGAAAAAATGAGAGACATTTGAGGCAGCATATTTACGAACATCAGTACGACATAGCAAGGCCAAATATTAATAACACATTGGCCAGGCACATTGTTGCAAATCCAGGGCACACCTTTTGTTTTTAGTTATATACTTATCCTCAATCCAAAGAAAACTCAGCTTATGATTATAACCAGTTCTAACAAAAACACTAACAGTCAATTCACTATCTACTCCACTAATGCTACTCCAATTGCTCCAGTGGCACAGGCTAAGCTATTGGGAATAACCATAGACTCCCATCTAAAATTTGATAGTCATCTTAACTTAACTATTAAAAAAGTACATGCCAAACTGGGGTCGCTCTACCGTATCAAACCATTTCTTACCAACAACACAAGATCAGCCATTGTTCGCTCCCAACTTCTATCCACCCTACTCTATGCATCTCTCATTCTGACTAATCTCAACAAAACTGAACTAAGCAAAATGGAAGCCTGCTATAACAGAATTGCCCGCTTTGCTGCAAGTTGCTCATATAGAACTCATCACTGTACTGCTTTGAGACAGCTCCACTGGCTTGAACCGCCCAACCTCCTAACCTACAATCAGCTCTGCCTCTGTCATTCTATTTATTACCTCCCCAATAAGTGTCCTGCCCTCAAAATCCTAGAACAACATCACTCAGCCAAAAGGCCTCTTAGATCATCAAGCAAACTATTACTAGAAGTCACCAACAGCTACAATAGCTTTAGAGATGCACTATATAGTAGTTCAGTGGCCAAAAAATGGAACTCTATCAGTACAAGAATTCAAAACACATCATCCAAAGCCTCCTTTAAAGACCTCATCAGGCAACATCTCAAGGAAAGTTGGCAGTGCCATGATTGCTCCCCAGGCTAGTGAAAGCAGATAACACATACATACAAAATCTAGAGCACTTGATAATAGTTTTCAATCTTACTCGCAAACACTGGCTAATCTACAATGTATGTACTGTACCTGTGTACTATGTATGTATTCTACCTATGTTCCAAATTTCAGCTGTACACCACAAATCTATTAATTACCTTTATTTTTAAAATTAATATTTTTATGTTTGTTCTCTCCACTGTAACTGTTTATGTGCCGCATACCACTGTAAAAACATGTCTCCTGTAATTTGTGTGTATACTGATCATGTCTAAATAACTAAATGTGTCTGTAATTTTTCTTTGTGGAGCTTTTATCCCCAGGCCTCTGCTGAAAAAGGACCTTTTCGGCTCAGTCAGATACCCCCGGTTAACAAATGTAAAATAAAATAAATAAATAAATAAAAATAGTTATTGAACACATTAAGAAGGATGCCAGGGGTGGGCCTCGGTCATTGAAACTGGAGGAAAGGGAATTTTTGTGGCAGTTAAAACTGAATGCTTGTGTTCACTCTGGTTTGATTGAACATAGTAATCTAAAATGTTTTCTAAAATTGAAAGAACTTGATAGGTGATTTTTAATGTGGGAAATTCCACACACATATATATAATTATATGTAAATATTTTTTTACTTCCCTTTTTATACTTATAATTTGCATACAGTGTTCCTTAAAAGTGTTGTCTTTATACATGTTGATACTGGTGCATGCATACACAAAAGTTTGTTAATACACCTTTAAAATCTAACAAGGTTCAGAGGAAAGGATGTGATGTCATTGTATCAGTTTAATTTAAATTTTAATGAAACAGTTATTGTTTGTCTGAAAAAGTTCATACACTTAGTGAATGAAAAAGCTAACGAAATAAATCTTTGAATTTCTGATGGTTTCTTCTTTTTTTGCCATCTGGCTTGGACTGCAGTTTTCATAATTTGAGGGGACCCATGCATGAGATAAAGCCTTTAGGAGCTGTCTCTCCCAATTAGTAGTACAGAGGTCAGTCCTAGGGGTTTTTTTTTGTTTCGCATCCATAGAGCTAAGTTGTGCTTGAATATGGGCAGGGATAAACTGCTTTATGTGAATGGGGACTCTGTTCTACAGCAAGGTTATCCTCTGTAACATATACCTGCCTCTCCAAACTGTTCTGTTTATGTTGCATAAGAGGTTTAGATCCCTAGACTGAGTACTTCTGATGCCATTTGACTTGCTGATGCACAGTAAATCTATCAGTAATGGGTCAGAGGATGTCTTGTATGCCAGACACAGGTCATCTCTTAGCAGTCTGTAGGATACTGAGTACAGTGACAGGGCCATGTAGAATGTATTGTTTAGGTATTTTATTCTCTTAGCAAGGTATCTCTGTGGGCATTCCACTTGTTGCATGTATCTGGACAGATACCTGCCAGTGGGAGCATTATATTCAATGACTGGCCAATAAGGGCTGAGTAAAGAGTGACAATGATGTCTTAGAATCTAGACACAATCTCTTAGTTTATAAGCTGTGCAATACAGAACTTTTTTTTACAACAATAGACACATGTTGGTCAAAAGGAAGGTCACTGTCTACATTAGTTCTCAAATCCCAAACAAATGGGTCAAATCTTAGCTGTGTATGGTCAATGTGGTAGTTCTCTGGGGTAGATGACTTCCCAAAGGATACAATAATGCATTTTTGGCATGTAGTTTCAGCCCATGATTTTGGCACCAGTTATTTATTTGAGATACAAACCTTCCTTCAGAATGGTTAAGTCATTTGGGGATTTAGTGACTGTTCCTAGCTTGCAGTCATCTGCATATTTAGTCAGACAGTGCCCTTTGGTATTGCTATATATATTACATCTCATATGTGCATTCCGAATGTGAGGGATTTTGTGTGTTATGTTACATGTACTGTGCTGTGGTCTGTGATGTGTTTCTGATGATCCTGATGTCAGAGTTATCTCTGTATGAGATTTTTGTCTTCAGTGATATTACATATGCCCAACTTTCACACACTGCATTATTTTATTTCAATAACAGATAGTTGTCAGTAAACATTAGACAATTTCTGCATTGTTTCAAAATACAATTCTCAGTCAGGCTGGCTAGAGAAATTATGGGGTGAATCTGGACCATGCTTTAACGGAAAAGACTCAGGAAGCAGGGATTTGCTTTTGGATGCAGGGATTACTAATAGACTTGCTACGATGATTTATTAGGGGGGTCAAATTACTAGGACTGGGGTATATGGATATACTGATCTGGGTTTAATGCCGCATGAGGTATTTACTTGCACTCAGTGCAGGTTTGATACATTTTCAAATTAGATTACTAAGGTTGTAGCTTGTGCAGGCTTCTTATAGGGAAAAAATCTTTTGCTGATAAAACTCTATACAGCGAGTTCTTTGGCAGTGCTCAGTGCAGCTTTTTTATTTACTTTTTCATGAATATCACTTTTCATGAATGAAACTGTATAATAAATAGAACATAAAAAGGCCAAAACCAATTTGAGGTTAAAAGCATTGCTAACAAACTTTTACTGTTCCTGTTAGTAGATGAACACTGAGAATCTAAATGTAGCTATAATAGAATGACTGCTTAGATAAAGTCATTCAGCTGCACTTTCAAAATTGCCCTTAAAATGTTGCATCAATTCAAGACAATGCAGGCTATCATTACATAACCCCATACTATATGAGCAATCTGATCACTGGTTTCACCTCTAAGCTGCATCTACTACACTATAAGTCCCACTAATGTCCTTTTAAAATTTGTTTGACAATAGCACATCATGTTAGTTGTGAAGTAAATATTTAGGAAATTATTAGATGATAAAGAGGTGATGGACAATACAATCGATTGTTGCAAAAAAGTAGCAAACAACATGAGAAGAAATATAGTGGGAAGTACCAATTCTCTGAATTGCTCAGCAGACCAAATACAGAGCCACTGGAATTTCCGCTGGATAGCACATGGTTATCATTGCCCACTTAACCAGAATGCCATATTATCATGCAGCTCTACCAGCAAAAGAGATTTCCACCTGAGGCATCTGGAAGTAGGTAACCTCAGTTTTTGGGCAGTCTAAGAAATGGAAAGGCTTATAGTGAGTGATGACAACAGCTATGTTAAGTTTCCAAAATGGTTAGCCCTTCTGAATCCCAGCCTATGTCTTTTAAACAACCCTCCCATGTACTCATCTAACAAAGCATGTTCATTATGGCCATTATCCCTAGCACATGTGTCAGCAGGACTATTCCTTGTTTCACAAAACCCACCCTACTTACTCTTAAAAACAAATAAACAGATAAATAAATGACATTGCACTAAAGACTCTGCATGAGAGTTCCCATCTAAGGCAAAACCTCCTGTAGGAATGTTAAAGCATGCATCACTTGCTGCAAAGCCATACCTCACCAATAATGGCTTCAGCAAAACTTTGTGCATTGAAATTACAATCCCTTCAGGATAAAGCATTGTTAACAGGAGAATCTCTCAGACACAGAGATGAACTTCTATATTCATTAAGGGGGAATGGTGACATGTCCATCTCTATTCACTGCCTCATAAAGGTGAATAGAGACATTTCACCTCCTTTCACACCTACTATGGAATTTCCCTTATCATTGCAAGATTAATAAACTATAACAAAAAGCAAATAATGATGAAACCAAGCTTACAGTCAGTCATTAAAAACTAACCTACTGTGTGGCTGTTTTTACCATATAATAATTACATTTTGTGAAAATACTAACAGTATTCATCAATTTTACTTGTATAATTAGTTATAAATGTTAGTCAAATTATAAACTAATGATAAATATTACAATAATTATGAATTTTGTGTGAGGCTTGAGATGAAAACTAGCAACAAAATTTTGAAGTGGCCCAGGATTTGTGCACTGGATGCATACAGTGACAGGTAGCTTCAACAATGATTTGCAAATGAGCATCTCTCCCTGTTGGAAGAAATAGGTTTCCTATAAAGCTTAGACTTAACCCTACCTAAGTTCAGGTCCTTTCCCAACAGTACATCCAAATAATTGATACTAAGACTAGAGGAATTACATGGACATTTTAAAAAAAGTAGTCATGCTTTTCAATAGTCTATAAAATCCTTGAGGCTACTAGCATTAACCTTCCATAGGAGAAAGATATCATCCAAAAATCTTCCAAAAATCTAAAGTAAGCTGTAAAGTATTGCTGGAACAGAGAAGGGAGCACATATAATTTTTTCCCTACAACTGCCTTGCTCTGAATCTAAAGAATGGTTACCATGTAAATATTGTACATAGCTCTCTATCCCTTCTCTCTGTTAATTCTGTTCCCCATTTTCTTCCTTTCTTTGTGCAACTTTTCAATTTGATACAACTCCATATATAATTTTACATTTGTTTTCTAAACATTTATAATTGTATGTATAATTGCATAAATGCATGCTTGTTTTAATTGTATGTAATACAGAACTTTTCTCCCCGGGCCTCCACTGAAATCGGGCCCTCTGGGCCCAGTGGACCTCCCCGGTTATCAAACTGGAAATAAATAAATAAATAAATAATGCCACAAACTAATATTCGCATAAGGGGGCACAAGTAGTACCCATGGCAACACCACTTATAGGCTTAAAATGCTCACCTTCAAAATACACAAAATTATTATTCAGTATAACGTCCATAAACTCATTCATCATGTTAACTCCACTGTTGTCAAGATTGCTATAAGTGACTATGAACTCCTGAAACCAATTAAGCTCTGACACATGCAGAATACAGGAAAAAAGATCCTTGACATCAATAGTGACCAGGAACCATTCCAAGTGGAAAAATTCTGCTTTAATGCTGCAAAGAAAATACCACAAATCCTTAAGAATATAGGTAAAATGGGACCTCAATTTTTTATTACTCTTTTCAATTTAAACAGCCAAGGGATGGGTCCTGGAGCCAGAATTTGCAACAAAGGGTCCAAAGGGTGGATCAGAAGTGTCCTTATGCACCATATGTATTCTAATAATGTTAGGGATAACAGGATGTTCATCTCTAAGATACGTATAACTTGGATGGTCAGTTCTGCCCTCCATCAGCAAATCATACAAGAAACCATCAATTTTACCATAAGCCACTAAAATCTCATTCTTGGACGCTTGTCATTGAATAGAGTAAACATTTTGCTGGAATAATCTATAGCATGCATGATTATCATTCCCCACCCTTATCGGGTTTCATAACTCAAATGTCTCTGTTATTTACAACCTCCTGCATCAAAACCAACTCATCATGAGATAAACTTTTCTTCCATGTATACTTATTCATGGAATACCATTTGTCTAGCACAGTGGTTCTTTGGCTAGCATCTCTGACTCAGAGGTCCAGGTTCAATCCTCCACTCTGTTCAAACTGTGTAAGGAGTTGGTATGGGTTTTCTTTAAAAAACTTGCTTAATGACTGACAGCGCAGACTATTGAATCTTTCACTTGTTAATGAGCAGTTTGTTATTGCAAAGATGCATGTTTTGAATCTTTCTACCTTCATTTACCTGCTGTGTGACCCTGTTCAGGTCACTTAACCAGACAGTGCTTTGAGTAAATTGGGAATTTGGGCTAGGCTCCCCTCCTTGCTGGTCTCATGGACTGCATCCCTAGTAACTCTGTAGGACTATCTAATTACAATCCAATCGGAATTCTATCCCCTTATCTAAAATCCCCGAAAAATGTATACATTCCCAAATAATGAACTATCTGCTCACTGATAAACTGCTAACCAACACCCAGCACAGATTCTGTCCCAATCACAGTACTACCACAGTTCCTATTAGCTTTATCAACACAGTAAACCAACATTGAAACAATGGTAACCTAGTATCTACTGTATTCCTAGATCTCTCCAAGACCTTTGATACTGTCTCTCATCCCAAACTACTTTCTGCTTTCTCCAAACTTAATCTTAGCCACTCCACACTAGTGTGGTTTCAAGACTATCTAACTAACTGCCAACAAGTAGCAAAATGGCAAAACTGTTATCTCCACTCCTACCTCTCACCCTAGGGTTTCCCTAAGGATCCATTCTTGGACCTCTTCTTTTCAACATATTCACCAACCAACTCCACAAGCTACCCAGCATACCATTCTAGTCCAGTACGCTGATGACTCCACTCTAATCTGCTCTGCCCTATCACTCCCTCAAGTAAAGGAATTGGCACAAGCGTCCTTTACTGCTGTTGATAACTGGTTAGCCAGTTCTCTAATACTTAACCCCAATAAAACGCAACTAATGATATTCTATCCTACTAGAGCCTTAGACCCCATACCACCATTCACAATATTCTCAACTAATAACACTCTTATCACATCTGTCCACCATACCAAACTTCTAGGGGTTATCATAGATCACAACATGAAATTTGATATGCACATTGCACAGACAATAAAGAAAGTCCATAAAAAAATTGGAACCCTATATAGATGCAAAAATGATAATAAAGCCACCATCATAAGAACCCACCTACTATCCACACTCCTCTATCCCCTATACTCATCAACCTAAACAAAGCAGACTTTAACAAACTAAATACCTGCTATGATAAAATAGCCAGGTTTGCTACTGACTCACCCTTCAGGACATATCACTGCATAGCAATCAAGCAACTATCCTGGCTAGGATTACCTAACCTGCTTACATATAATCAGCTCGCAATAGCCCACCAAATTCTATAGTATCCTGACAGAGATCCTGCTCTTATTGTAGAGTAGTACTAGGCTAACTGCCCTTACAAGCCTAGCCAATTATCCCTTGTGAGACTGAAACCCTGCACCTTGAGTTTATAAGACAAGCACCTTACCCATTAGGCCACCCTCCTGTTGACTTAATATCGACTCTAACAAATGCCTATTAAGATCCACCAATAAAGCACAGGCTGACATAGGCAAATGCAACAATAGCTCAGGGAACTCCTTGCTTTTCATTTTTTTTGCAAAAGCATGGAATACCATCCTCACAGATATTAGGACCACTGAAAACAAAAATAATTTCAAAAAACTCCTCCGGTCCCATTTGCATAGTTCTTGGTTATGTAATTGTTCTGACCCTGGGTAGCTTGCAACAACTCAGCTCTATACTCTTAATCAATGTGTGTTTACTGTACTAGCTACTGATGCATGTAACCAGATGACTGAACAAAATGTCCTTTCAACTGCATTGCTTATTGTAACACACTGTGCTCCTTATAGGATATTTACATTTTGCTCCTTTCTTGGCCTTGAAACTGTACCTTAACCTTTTGACTCTGTACTGTACTTTATTAATGTAAAATAAATAAACAAATAACTATGAGCCTATAATCTATAGCTTATGAACAGGGATGGACATTATCTTTCATAAATGTCTCTACCGTTGGCATCTCTACAGTCATTCATTATATCATGTTCTTCATTCCTCTCCCATTTCTGCAGCCATTGATCATATTGCACAATTTTATTTCATCCGTCACACTGCTGGCTGTAGGCAGGCAGCGACAGCAGTTCTGAGAAAGTTAGCAAGTTTGCATCCTTAATTCATCTCGCCACTAACTATCTGGTGCAGCTGACTGCATTTTTGCATGATGCTTCCAAAAGGTCATTTTTACACCATAAAACATGGTGGCTCAGTGATTTCTGTACTGTTTAGATTACTATTCCATGTAATCAGATGTTGCTCAGTTAAAATATACTACAATCCAGTCAGTGATAACAGTTCTGAAGTCAGTATTTTTAGATACAAAATACCAGACCAAGTAGTATCTCAAAAAAGTTCTGCAATTTTCAAGACATAAATAAGTCTTTGCCAAATTGTGGTAATTCAAATACATAAGTTCAGGTCCATGATGCTTTCAATTAAGTAGCCAAGTAGAGAGAATGAAAAAAAATGTGAAGAATATGCTGAACAAGTGTGACAATTCAGACTAAACAGATGGCTGTTTATTGTCGTCAGAGTATAGAAATATACCTCTATAATTTATCACAATTTCACCAGCACAATGCCAAACCTTTCCACTTCATTCCCATTTTTAGTTATCGAGAGGAAACAGTGTTAAAGTTGTTGCAGAGAATAGAAAAACATAAAATGTTCTACAGCAAAAAGCAAAGCACATATCTCTTCTGAAAGGAGGAGAGGGATATGGATGGAATAAGATTGGATCTAGGACTGTTGAACGAATGTTCAACAGTCCAAATCCACTATCACTGAACACACTTTAGCGAAAGTGCTTTTCACTGAAAAAGCATTTTCGCTAAAGTTTGTTAAAAAAGAAAAAAACAGTAAATTAACGTTTATGCAGGGGGGGGGGCAACCCCCTACTTTAATATTCTCACTCCAAGATCCCACTACAGTGAGAAGAAGGGAAGTTTTCCCTTATCCGCACCGTAGTATGGTCTCCATGACAGTAATTTCCCCACAACTCCCTCTAGCTGCAGGCATACTTCCGTGAAAGTGCTTCTTCGTTGAAAAGCACTTTCACGTAAGTATTCCCGGCCATTTTTGTTTTGGTTAAAAATTCTTTCGGGGATCAGTAAGGATCCCATTAAGATTCAGGTCCAGCACATAGTATCAGTCAAGGCTATAGCGGTATACTCAGCCTAGATCCTACAACACACAAAGTGATTACATTCGGCTGTACAGAAGGGATTTATGTTAACTACAAATACTGCCATCCATGTTTCTATATTGAGAAATAGTTGAGTCTAATCAGTGCTTGTCATACAATGAGGACAGTTGCCTTAATAGACTTCAGCCATCTTATCCAGCAAAGAAACAATTCAACTGATTTGGATTCCATGCTGTGTATTTTGAAGCTTTTATCAAGTTCTAGTAATTTGGATTATATGTCAGCTACCTCACCCTTTGATTTTTGATAACTGTTAATTTGAGTGATGACAGTCAAAGTAAAAAAAATAAAGTCTCAAACCAGTTAGTGACTGTAAATATTGTAAAGGATATAAATGCCTTCTAAAAATTCTTCCCAGGCACTCAGGAAACATTTACTGTAGTAGTTACTTAAGTCATATAATTTTAATTCTAATTAAGACTTATGTGCTTGCATAAATGTGCAAATACTTGTACAGAATGATCATTAATTGAGTATGTAAATTTACTCAGCATTTAAGACTATCGATAAATTAGAGTATGTATTATATAACATCTGCTGGATCTTTAGTCTACAGTTGTTGTCTTTCAGCTTTTCCCGGTTAGGGGTCGCCACAGCGGAGCTCCAGTCCGCTAATGATTGGCAGTAGATTTTCACGAACGCCGAGGTGCCAGCTGGACGTTCAACCTTCAATGAAGGCACGCCCATTATGCATGTCTTTGGAACACCCACCCAACCACGGGGAGGACATGCAGTCTCCACACAGAAGGCACTCCCCGCACTCCAGCTGAGAATCGAATGGGAGAACCTCTTGCTGTGAGACAACAACGCTACCGTTGCACCACCACGGATGTATTTTTAGTCTACAGTATGAAGATGAATTGAAACCATACCAAATGTATTTCTATGTGGGGTCTATATCATGTTACCAAAGGTTCATTACAGCAAACCTTTGTTCATTGAACCTTAAACAGTGAACATTTGCTTCCACGAACATTCAGTTCAATGAATTACTTTCCCAGGGAAAGTAAAAATTTGCCCAGCATTCACAACGCCACACAAAGCACAGTATTTTAAACACACCTGGGGGGGGCTGTGACCCCCCACACACCCCCATAACTATATATACCACCCCTGGATCACACTACAGTGGAGAGAAGGGCAAATTTCTGGTGCTGGGCAAGTTGTTACTTTCCCTGGGAAAGTAATTAGTTGAACTGAATGTTCACGGAAGTGAACCTTCGCTGTTTAAGGTTCAATGAACAAAGGTTTGTGGTAATGAACCTTCAATAATATGATATAGACCCATCTCTGTGTATGCTTCTTTCAATTATACTAAACTTTATTAAGTTGTATTGCACTAAAATGCCAGCCAAGAATTATTTTCAAATCACGCAAGTTCTGCCTCAAGCCAATCTTCTTATTCCTTTTCTATTATCTAGCATTCCAGGTGTTTATCCCAAGAAAATATGCACGAGTAGCTAAACTTCATTTTTTACAAAGAAAAAATGCAAAAGTAGCTAAACTTCATTTTTTAGAAAGAAAATATGCACGAGTAGCTAAACTTAATTTTTTACAAAGAAAATATGCACGAGTAGCTAAACTTCATTTTTTACAAAGAGAATATGCACGAGTAGCTAAACTTAATTTTTTACAAAGAAAATATGCAAGAGTAGGTAAACTTCATTTTTTACAAAAGTGTGGAAAAATAAAAAAAACAGTGCCACTCTGAGTACAACAAAGGAAGGATGATTGTTCAGGGGAGTTTCATGTTTAGTAGTTCAAATCTAGGACCTACTATATAATGCTTTCTAAAATTCTATGAGTAGGACTACTTAACTTTTAAGACCTTGGCAGAAACATGCATATTTAACTTTTGGATCTTCAGCCTTACATTTCTGGGGAGAAATGTCAACTGTATTCCATAACGCATTGCTGCAAAAAAGCAGCTTTGATAGGAAAGAGACTCACACATATCACATGACACAATGTTTACAAGTAGGACTATATAGACATGAAGCATTCTGATCTTGCAAGGCAAACATAGTGCACTCTGCATTGCTAAGTAATAGCATTAAGCAGAAGGTATGGGCCATTTGTTGACAGTGATTTATAATGTTTCACCTATATATTCATAAATAAAATTACAAATGGCCTAATACATAATTATTTCTTGCCTGCATGACATGTGTTTTATGTATTTAAGTGTAGCATCCAGTTCTACCTGTTTAATTTATAAAGGCATGTATGAAACAACTTTTAAATGCCACAGTTGTTGGGAATTGAATGCTATATCTCTAGAATGCCTCATAAATGAGAAAAGTAATACCATAAGTCACCAAAAGCTATATAACACTCAAAAATTATCTACTTTATTCTGAATATTCAGAGACCTTGTGAGAAGAAAAGGGCTGTTAAATAAATTCAAACATTGTCTCATTAAAGTGATAAAATATGTTGCCTGAATCAAAACTAGATGTAACAAGAAAGCCTAGCGTGAGTAATCAAGCAAACTGTTGGGAAAAAAAAAAACTAAATTTCATATGTATTTAAATCAGTTGGTAACTGACTATGCAATCTTATAAAGTTTGTTACAGTATAACCACTTGACATTTTAATATCAAATTAGGAATGTTTCTGTCAGTATTATTTCTACAGAGTTACCCCATGAAATCTAAAGTTCAAGGTTCATTGATCAAATAATGCAATGCCTGAAAGTAAGTTTAAAATTATCCATTCATGTAAATTGCAAGGAACACAAAGTGCCAAGAAAATATACTGTCGTTTTTAAATAACATTTCAGAAGGTGTTTGGCTTATAAATATGCCTCTTGAAAACCTGTGCACAGTTCTTTCTAGAAGAATAAGCATAATTAAGGATGCAGAAAAAGATTATGTATTTAATGGAGTGCCTGTTATTAATCTGCTCCACATATTTTAAATGTAGCTGTGTGTGTGTGTGTGTGTGTGTGTGTGTGTGTGTGTGTGTGTGTGTGTGTGAGAGAGTGTGTGTGTGTGTGTGTGTGTGTGTGTGTGTGTGTGTGTGTGTGTGTGTGTCTGTGTGCACAAACTTGTATACATTTGTGTATGTGTGTGTATTATGTATGCACGTGTGTGTGTGTATGTGTGTGTATGCATATCTACACATACAACAGCATTGTTAGTTGAGGCTGTGGTGATGATGATTTCTTTTCTCTTAATACCTTGATATTTAAATGATACTATCAAGGCCGTCATATTTCCCTTATGCATAAACATGTCACTGAAGTCCAACAAAGTCTAGGCATCTTTGTAGATAGGAAGCATTCTATTTCCTGTTTGCCCTACTCAGACATTTACAAATCTGGTAATGTTTTATTCAGTCTGGTCAGAAAGAATTCAAGAGCTTCTGTCACAAGTGTGCATGCCAGAAATGTAACTGTAGCTTTCATCAACATAAATTATTAAAAAATAAGAAAACAGGGCAATCTTTGTTGGGCCTTAATTGCACTGAACCAAATTTGAATTTTATTTATTCTATTATGTTGTTATAATGAATGCATACATTTTAATGGCTGCCAGTTGCTGCTAGAAATGCTGAATATCAGGCGGTATCATAAAATGTCTAATTCATTCTTCTCTTAAATGGGTAAAATTTACATGACACAACTTCCTTTAGCCCCCGGCCCCAGCCCATGTCCCCGTAGCCTTCAGATACAGTTAGTTATTCAAATATTTGACAGGTTTCATTGTAAGTCTTTACTCATGAAATACAACAGTTGGATAGAAATTCAGTCTTTATCTTAATCTATATGAACAGGTAATCTGTGCAGTATGACTGATCACTCTGTTTCAATGAACAGCCTTTCTGGCCCCACTTACTATCCTAATTGGTGAAGGAACGAGGGAGGAATACAAAGGAGGAACAGCTATGTACCTGCTGATGAAACTGCATCGTCATAACAACATGTTCTCCCTTTCATCACCACCACATGTAACCAAGCTCACCCCTCTGTTATCCCTCTAATCTCCTGCTATGTAGTTACTAAATCCTTAAACAGCAGGGAAAAGGGAACTTTGAATACATCCACTGCTATATCAGTAAGACGAATCTCATCCTCCCTGAAACAAATCTATAATTCACAGATGTATATGCTGCCTCCCAAGCAGCAGGCTTGACATCTCCCTTTGTCACCATTCTAGCAATTATGGAAGCCAGCACTGCAACTGTGCAAGAATATCACTGCTGAAGAAATGTAAGATCCCTGTCTACCATAGAAAGCAACTTGTTTTTGGAATATACCCAAGATCATTGCCCTTGAATTTGTGTCAAAAAATATGTGGTTGACCTACCATCTTAACCATCTCTTTAAGAGTCAGTATAAGATGAAACTAATGTATTCCTATGTATCCTCTTCAGATAACTTTCCACCTCAAAGGTCAAGTCTGGGATATACTCACCAGGCATTACTGTTGTAGCTGCTGATTAGCCAGCTAGAGTATAAATAAATAAATAGCAATAACTACTTTCTTACTGTAACAAAACAAAATACTAAATAAGTGAGATGAATACTGGTTTGCTTGACAATCCTGACTTTCTACAGCCAATTTAATCTAGGTTCCACAGGTCTCCCATCTAGGAACATAAATCCCAAATCATCAAAGTACTCTGCTGATACTGCATACTATAATAAGGCCCAACTCACTTTGTATAGAATAGTGTCAAAGTTTTTCTCAAAAAACATGTGGATGCCCTTGTCACCCTAAATAATCACTCTCTTACAAACCCATACTAAAATCACACTTTTCACCCACTTGTAATCTTTCCAGCTGAATCCCCCAAAAAGCTTGCTAAACCCAAATTCTCCTCCATACCAAAAGTGACTAAAGTAGCACACACTGAATAAATATTGTATTTATAAGTAACTTTGTGCATGCCATTCCAACTCAGCTTAATCATGTGTCCATCAATGGGCATTCACCTGTCCACTAAAAAATAAACTCTTTTTCAACCCTTTAACATCCTTAAAAATCACCTCTTTTTGTAACATTCCATCCACAGTTCCAACTAAAGTACTTATGACCTCTAAATGAACATTGGTTATCCTCATTTCTTCACCTTGTTACAACCTGGATACAGGATATATGACCACTGACTGCACTTACTCCCTCCTTTTCCAAGCTGGAAGCAAATCTACCAATGGCAATAAAAAGATGCAAAAGCTGAGGCGTAAGCTTTCTTAGTGCTGGGGGACCACAGCTGCTCCAACAACCACCCCATTGCTCCCAACTACCATTGTTGCATGCTTCCTCTGGAATCCCTTCCAGGATATCTTCCATATC
This sequence comes from Protopterus annectens, assembly GCF_019279795.1. NCBI lineage: Eukaryota > Metazoa > Chordata > Ceratodontiformes > Protopteridae > Protopterus > Protopterus annectens. Next base: position 814,331,474 of record NC_056745.1, read on the forward strand.
TGGGATCAAGGAACAAATCCCTCAAAAGTGACTGAGATTGAGGTTGCAGTCTTCTTCACTACTCCATGCACTTCACACCACTGTTTCCTTACCTGAATGGAAAATGACCTTTCTGTCCTGAGCTCTTTCTGCCATATTACTGCAGCTTCCATGATTGTCATCAGTTCTAGAAAAGCAATGTCTCTGCTCCTTTATGAGGACCAGGTCTGGGTCACTAAGAAGAAAACTACCTCCCTTTGAAACACGACCTCATGCCTTAGCCCCAGAAGTGCCTGTGTATTGCTGCAGGTCAGAAAAAAAATTATTCAGTCTGCCTGCCACATACAGAGTCAGGAATATATCCTGTATTGCCAAACCCTCCTTAACTAATTTTTCTACGCATATCTTATTATGCTTCCTCTCAGTACCTCAGAACAGGTTTGCCAAAGACCTGGTGAATGTCCTCTCAGGGGGTCACTATCCTGCAGGCAGAAATCAGAAGGTCTAACAATTGCACAACATCACCGACCTTAACTTTAGCTGCCATCTGAAAGTCCCTGATGCAGCCCCTTAGCCTACGCAACCTATCTTCCATGTACATACATCCACCTCCAAACCCAAAAATATAAGAGATTTGGCTTGCCTTTTTTTTCCACTGAAGCTGGCTATCTTAACTAAGTAAAACCTCTGGGAAGCAAGAACCTGACTCCCTCCAGCTTTTCGATTGTAATAGGTGAATTACAATTTAGTTTTTGTAAAGTGTCGAGGCTTAAAGGTGTATGCACAACAATAGTGAAGGGATCCAGCCAATTGCCACTAGACTGAGCCATAATACCTTGAATCAGCCTTACACTCACACAGTGTTCCAGTCCCAAGCATTTACTGTTTAATTTGGTAAAGTTTTGCTTTTACTTTCATTATAGTTTCTATACTAATCACAACTCTCTCCATACCTGCCAAACAACTCTTTTTGTGTACTTCCAGTGATAATTATTTAAAGTATTCCACAGCTACTTAGATCAGTCTTTTGTTAGATACTGATATTTTTAAGTATATTCCTGACCTTACACTGATAGTTTTTCAGCCCTTCTCCCTGTGGGTGCTGGACCCACTCCGTTCACTATGCTCACTACGCTCCCCTCCCTGCCTCCATCCCCACCCTCCCCTCACCACATCATCCTTATACCTAACCTTACCCCTCCCACACCGCTCTTCCACCTATCCTATAACCTCTTAAATTATTTCCTACAGTTATACCTTACTTTTTAACTAGTCTGCCTCCCCACCCATTCTAAATAGGGCCATATAGTGTTATCACATGGGTCTATGTCAGAACAACAAAAAATCAAAATGTTGAACGCTCACATGAGCGAATAATCAAGAACTTGAAATTGCTATTGTGGGGGACTCTGCCCCCCCCCTCCGCTAAATATATATTCCTACTTCGAGACTGCACTACATTGAGGAAAGGGCAAATATTCTGATCTTCACTGTACTGCAATCCCATAAAATCAGCATTGAATTCCTGATTTTTCACTCATGTGAGCGCTCAACATTTTGCGTTTCCGTCGTTCTAAAGTAGACCCTTATCACACTACATTAAACCACCATTATGTCCCTCACTACTTTTTCTATGCTCTCACTTCTCTCACTTACGCACTCTGTCCTAATAATAATCACAACCTTCCAGATAGACAACATACCTCCTACATCCATCTGTACAACCACCACACATAACCCACATTTCCAAGTTACTCAAACATCCACCATAGCTTATTCACAGTTAATACCTCTGTACTATCCAAAGTAAAAATTCTACCTTTCCACAGACACCCCCTTTATCACACCACCAGCAGCAACTATACCATTTTTAAGAAAAAACTAAGTATAGCTCACATAATTTGGCAAAGCATTATATCGCAGTGTGGTGATGTACATTCCAACCCAGATCCAATCCTCCCCAGCCATAGAAAACTTAACAAATCTCTCTTGCTGTCAACCATAAATCTCCAAAGCCTTAGAAACTAGATACCTGAACTCCAGGCATGGATTTCACAAAACAACCCTGATATTATAGCAGCTACTGAATCCTGGTTGAAATCATATGTAAAAGACACTGAGTTTCTTCCCCCAGGCTACTCATGCTTGAGAGCCAATCGGCCAAACAAGAGAGGAGGAAGAGTATCAATACTCTTCCCTAGCAAATATACATTAATTCCCTACATAAAACTAACACCCTTCTCCCCAGCCAAAGTACTAATCTCTGTATTAAAACTTAACAACTATAAAAACATTTGCATAATTGCTCTGTATATCATTCCAAGAAACAACATACCGACATTATAAAACATACTTGCCTGGACTTCACAAAACATAGATAATGAAACCATCATCTTAGGTGATGTAAATATTGATTGGCAAGACATTGCCCACAACAATACCTCAAAAAAGATAAACCTTTACAACTTCTCCCAACTAACTGAAGACATCACCAGACCCCACAAAAATAACATTTGGGGCCCCGCAATAGACTGGATATTAGTGCCCCACCCTAACAATATCATCACTGTAGGCATACTACCTAATACCATTAGCAACTACCACCCAGCATATATCCTATGCAAAACCACCCCAACCCCATGGCAACACCGATACAAATCAACCAGAAATTTGACTAAGTTTCAACCATCCATATTTAATGAAACCTTAGCTAAAGTAAATTGGGAACCCTCAAATCCCTGCCACCTAACCAGGCTGTTGAGTTCTTTAACTCAACATTCCTAGACATCCTAAATATGCCACTAAAAATGAATAAAACATAACCATTCAAGCTGGCTCTCACATTAGTGTAGTAATCCCCACTGGCCCCTTACCTGCATGCTCCTGATCCAGTGTGTGGTTGCAACCCACCTCCACAATGCTTTCCTCAGCTTCATGGCTTGTGCATTAGGCGGGTTCCACAAGGTAGGCGAGGAGCTCCTCAGTGGGTGTCAGTGGTGGCTGGATGTCTGGGCCCCCACCTGTGGCTAGCCAGTCCCTTGCTACAGCAGCAGCCCAATGACAGGCATGGCAGATGAGGTCAGTGACCTGATGCTGCACCTGCCCATAAGTTCTGCTGTGCAGGCCAGCATCATTTACCCTGTGGACCAGATCATTCCACAGAGCGGTCCTCTCCCAGTTTCCCCAACAGAGAATGCTGGTAGGCGAGCCCTCTGCATGTTACCTGGAAGACATAAACAGGAAAAAAGGTCACAGGACCTCATACTGTTGTCAAATTGCATATCAACAGTGGATATTACTCACAAATAATCCAAACTACACCATAACCCTCCAATCTATCGTGACTATAGCAGCTTGCATTATACTCCTGGCCCTGAGCTATCTTATTCTCCCCAATGTTGGACATTTAAATGCATAATCCTCTATTCTCCATTCATTTATGTGTAGAGAGATGACAGTAGCCATTTTGCATGTGGATGGTGTGTGGATGGTGGCAGGTCTGTGTTTGACTATGCTGTGTGATGAGGCTGTGAGCACATGCTTGAGTTCATGTAGGAGGCAGACAGTGATGTTATTATGCCCCATGGAGATTTGCTGTTGTTGCCATCAGTAGGCAATATGTACATGCTCACCATTGCTGAGGGGAGGAGTGTGGTTGATGTGCATATCCCCCTATGCAACTGGGGTGGGCAGGGTGGCAATGTTCCCACCTAACCTGTCTGATGCAGAATGCCTATATTCATGGCATGTGTGTATGAGGTATGCTTTACCCCCAGTACAGGGTGAATTGTGTTGTTGCCTCTGGGACTGACACCATATGTGGAGACACTGTTGCAATTGTCCTTGGTGGTGTGGATATGTCTGATTTGTAGTCATAGTCAGCCTTACAGGAAGTCACCTGTGAACTTACATGCTTGCTCAGATAGAGGTGGACTTGCTTCCAAGTTGTTGCCTGCACCTATGTGTCCCTGTACAGCCAATATAGCAACCTATTATGTAGTCTGTGTATTGCTGCTGTCTACCAAAGGGGATTACTCTACCTTGGTGGAGGCTGGTTATACAGGTCAGGAACTGCTGAGTCTATATAGCTACAGTGGATATAAAGTATACACACCCCTGTTACAATGCCTGGTATGTGTACAATTGAAACACGATACCACAATAACTCATTTCAAAACAATTCCCATCTTTAATGTGACCTATAGCCTGTACAATTCAATTGAAAACATAACAATATGGTCTGTGAAAACATATGTAAATAATAATCAGTACAATAAGCCAGTTGAATGAATGTGCAGAGCCTTAAACTGATATGTTGTGTATGCACCTCTTGAGATGGTTACAGCATTCACTCATCTTGGTTTGCACTCTAACATCATGGCACATCTTCACTTGGCAAAAGTTGCTTACCTTCCTGGAAACACCTTTGCTTGTTTTTCAATGGCATTGCACAGATTAGGGGTCAAATTCATGATGAGAAACATTGTGACATGAGTTTCTGTGGTCTCATTGTCATACAGCACACAAACCTGGCATTCCAACAGAGGTGTGTACACTTGTGATATCCACTGTATACAGGTGTTGATATAGCTGTTAGGACAGGCATGGACAGAGGATCATAACACAGTTGGACACTTCTCAGATTACTACCTGATAATCATGCCTACTCTAGTACCCATATCAGTGTCAGGGCAATGCAACAACCAGTAGCTGTACACATTTATGTCTGTTGTATGCTCTGACACTGATATTACACATGTGCAACATGCACAACCTATGTACCTGACTGCTTGACACCCATGCTATTAGTTTTGTGCCTTCCAGCTGAACATACCCATACATACATGTGCTCAGGGGATACTTGGTATACATTTCTGTTCTGTGTTAGTATAGCACACTGTATTTACGATCGTGCTGCTCAATCATACTTCTCAACCTGTTATAGCAGGATGTCTGGACAATGGCACACATAAATGGGTGACAAAAGGGACATCAATATTGATACTGTAGTAATATAGCTGCACCATACATAGTAAGTTGATTGCACAGTAGTTTTTGACATTGCTGTGATAACCTGGAAGAGGTCCAACAGTCATAAGTAGGCTATTATGTTGCATTGTCATTGCTCACAGACTTGCCAATGGTTTGGCTGGCATAACACAGGTATATGTGTATGTGACTACAGCTATCAGTCACACGTGTACTTATTGTCCAGCAGAACACTGTACATTTGAATGTTATTAATGCAATATATCACATGCAGTTCAACACATGTCTGCAACAGTACTTTACTATGCACATGCCCTATATAGGTCTCTTAGATTTACAAGACAAACATGTATCATACTCATATTCACAGGTAACATATGGATATGGACAACATCCCATTAACTGGCCTAGCAGTGGCACAGTCACAACTGTTTGACAGACACCCCAGCAGTTGTCATATGTGAGCTGTCCTTTCCCAGGGTGAGTCAGGCTCCTGAGCTGTGATCCTACCTCGCAACCTCTTAGAAGATCACATCTGGACAAAGCCTAAAATGATGGTGGGATAAACATGTCCAGACTTTAAATTTTCCTGTTACAAACTTAGGACATTTGTAGAATAGTACATTTTCAATTACCTTGAATATTCTTAAGGCTGTGGAGTCATAAACTCATGTGTTTGTCATTACTTGATGACTTCAATCCTCAGCTATTTCCTACAAATGTACAGATTTCAGGAGGATCAGACAAAAAACTGTGATGTGAAGATCTGGACATTCTGTGAAGATGTGTGCAGCTGAAAGGCATGGCTGTGATTTCTCCCTCTGCAGAGAGGGCCAGATGCTATGGCCATAGCAGCTGTTCATCAGGACATTAGTACAGCAAGTCTTCTTGGGACATATATTCTTCCAAATCATATTTCCCATTATTGTAGAACAAGTACTACATTCAATTACATGCTTACATGCTCCACTTACCTTTTCTATTTTTCTTCTCTTTTCTGGTTTTTGTTTTTATTTGTTTTGCTTTCTTTCTTTCTTTCCTTCTTACTCTTACTTTCTTTCTTTCTTTCTCTCTCTCTCTCTGTGTACTACAAGAATAGAGCTTGTTTGCATAGGTGGCAGCATGGCTTTTGTAGGTGATGCTTATGACCAGGTGATGGCCTGTGCAAAAATTAGTGTTCCCCACTTGCTAATTGTATGCAGAGCAGCTGTGTAGTTCTTCCAATAGCCAATGTCTTTGCAACACACTCCTATAACTGAGCACTCCATGTGGGTGTTGGCCCTTCCCCTTACCTGTGAGGAAGACATCCTGGAGGTGTATGAGCTGATATCTCTTACAACAGGACTTGTGGACACAAGCCAAATTAATGCTGAAGACGGTTCAAGACTTAGGGGCAGAATGCGAGTATTGCTGTTATATGTTTGGAATACTGCTAGTTTAACAGGGTTTGTCTGAACATGCTACATCTGCATGGGTTTCAGTCTGACAAAGTTCTGTCTCTGCATAGCTCTCAACTGTAGGCCTATCCACATAATGGCCACAGGTTAGCCTGTTATGTTTGGTCTGTTACCCAGACGTGTTGTCCTTGGAAAATATCTAGCATACTCTGGCAATTGCAGTCAGTAAATGCTAACATCCATTTGTTTTTCTGACTTTATATCCCTCAGAAAAGATATGTTACAACAAACCCTGTAACACCAGAAACTTTCTCAGTATATAACAGCAATATTTCAAGTATGGCCATGTATTTGGACCTCTGCCCACCAATTATGTCAGGCTTTGTCCAGATGTCATACAGTAGGAGTTTGATAGATATAATGGTCTATCATTATTTAGTGCTGTCATTTCTGCTGAGGGGAAAGGCTGGAAAACATGTTGCAGTCTGTACACTCAAGAGGTTGGTATATGGAGAATGCTCTTAGATGCCCTTGTAACATATGTTATGTGGGGGAGAGTAATACGTGTTTTAAAACTAGGCTGTTAGAACATATGAGACATAATACTGATAAGAAAAAAGCCAGTCCTATAGCTGTACATTTGAATACATCTCACCAAGAGGACAGCATTGGGTTACAAGGTACTATTTTGGAATAAGTCTGTTCCTCAGTTTGAAGAAACATTCATAAAAGGACAATTGTTATGTACAGATTCAATGTACTAATATTAAAAGTGATACTTTATCCCTTAAGGGTTAAATGAGGAGTTTAATTAGAGGCTGTGTATTTAGTTATGTAATTAAGTGTTCATTGCTTCTTGTGTTTAAAGCAAGTATTTCCTGTAATCTTTTACTCCTTGAAGGCTTTGGCCAAGATATCAGAGTATAATAAACATGTGTGAATTACTGGCTGCTTGTATTTCTCTTTGCTATGTTCAGTCATTTCAGTTGTTTTGCTAAGAGGTTGTTGTATGTCTGGCCATTGTGTGTGGCCTATCATGATTTTGTAGCAGTGTACCATTCACTTATTTATTTATTTGGACTGCGGGGGAAGGGGGCAGATGTGAGTGTCATGGGTCCTTTTGTATCCAACTGTGCATGCTGCCCCAGTTATGGGTGGTGTATCAGCAGCATATGTTTGTAGTTTGTATAGGCCTTTTGAGACATGTATGCATATCTATATATCTATATCTATATATCTATCTATATATATATATATATATATATATATATATATATATATATATATATATATATATATATATATATATATATCTTTATACATACACACACACACACACACACACACACACACACACACACACACACACACACACACACACCAGTATTTATTGGTAATATATTATATCTCCATACATACATAGATATATATATATATATATATATATATATATATATATATATATATATATATATATATATATATATATATATATATATATACACATACACATATATATATATATATATATATATATATATATATATATATATATATATATACACACACACACATACACATATATGAATATGTGTGTGTGTATGTATATATTTGTTTACATACACACACACACACACACACATATATATATATACACCTCAGTATTTATTGGTTTATATATATATATATATATATATATATATATATATATATACACACACACACACACACACACACACACACACACACACACACACACACACACACACATATCAGTATTTATTGGTAATATATTATATCTCCATACATACATATATATATATATATATATATTTGTAAATACCAATCCTTCCTACTTGCACAGTGTCTCTTCCTTATTATAAACTGGCTGTAAAGAAAGGTATGTTTGAGAAAATAGAGAACAAACAAGGGCCAGCAAAGCAGTTCCAAAGAGCTTTATTGGCAAAACGGTGTATAATTACACCATATTCTTCTGTATAATTCAATATACTGTCAAAACCTCATACTAGTTTCGGTGTAAACCTTCTTCAGTGAGGAACAATAAAAGGCATTCACCAATAATGATGCACAATATATATAGGCTGAAGTAGCCAATAGAAACGTAGTAACATCCATAAATGTCAGAGCATCAATCCCAAACTTAAATAATTAGTATATATAACATATACATCCATATATAACAATTGTATATACTCTAATAAGTGATGTATATAATATATATAATATATATCATACACAAATCAGCCTAATTCATGTTCACTATCATTGATAAGGTTCAGGGTAATAGACACAATCAGCTTGGTTGGCAAAGTATTCTTAGCCATAAAGAAAGATATTGGATAATACATCTAGGGGCCCTATTTCCACCAGGACTTAATGACCATCTATAGATTTGTATTTAGAACAACACTACCACTTATTTATTGAATAAGACTTATGTTTTCAGATATTCATATTGTATTGTTTATGGACTCATTTATTTAGGTGTTCAAGTATTATATTGTATTTAGACGGAGTGAATAGAATGCCTATTATGTGAACACTAGATGGATGTTATTTAGTTTATATAAATATGTCACCCATTATATTTATTATATTATATATATTATATACATCACTTATTAGAGTATATACAATTGTTATATATGGATGTATATGTTATATATACTAATTATTTAAGTTTGGGATTGATGCTCTGACATTTATGGATGTTACTACGTTTCTATTGGCTACTTCAGCCTATATATATTGTGCATCATTATTGGTGAATGCCTTTTATTGTTCCTCACTGAAAGGTTTACACCGAAACTAGTATGAGGTTTTGACAGTATATTGAATTATACAGAAGAATATGGTGTAATTATACACCGTTTTGCCAATAAAGCTCTTTGGAACTGCTTTGCTGGCCCTTGTTTGTTCTCTGTTATTGTATTGGGTCGTGCAAGCCTTAACGTGCGAGGGTTGGTGTTCTACGTACGTGTTTCCTTGCTGTTGGCATCCAGTTCCCCTTGCTGTTGGCGGAGATGACTCCTCTCGTATTGTACTTGGATATACACCATTCACCGATGGGTTTAACGGCTAACATCTGATGTTTCTACAATCGGATTAGCATCATTTTTATGGGTGACTTATTTCTATTTAATTTTTGCTACAGTTAAAAGTTTTTTCAACAGGCCTTGCATATATATATGTTATCTACACAAGCGTGACTGGAAACATTCTGAGAAAATCTACTATATTTGGTTTGAAAAACAGGTCGCAAGCTGGTTTACAGTTACTTTTTATCGTGGATTCTCTGGTTCAAGTTTGTATCTATGACTGTGAATTCCGAAACTATTACTCATCTTTATATAAGTTAAATTTTTGATGTGGGTATGTTATATCGTGGATGCGACCAAACCAGGTGGATGGGGCCTACAATGCTCTGGTGACTATATACCTTAATATAATATTTTTTGGATTTAATATCTATCCAATCATATATGGCTCTGGATTGTCAAAGACTTACATACCTTGGGCATTTGTGGCATCAATAGATTCTGTACTTTGGAACTGGACATAAACAAGTTTTTGTTAGCTTTATGCTTGTCTAACATTCAGCGGATATGCATATGGCGTTTATTTTCCACGCGGATGTCTATTGAAAACATACCTGATATCTTTTGGATCAATATTATTACCTATTGGACATAAAACGACATATCTTTTGATGGTGGGACTATGTATGACCTTTAACAACTATTTTTATGATTTTGGGACATACATTTGGACATTGTATTGTGTATTAATAGTGATTGTGCTGAACCATGGTTGATTGGCTGTATGGCAACATATGTCTACGTTCAGTTTGGTCAGGTCTTTCTTTACTATAATAGCGGGTTCGTATGATAAATGGTTTATGGTTTTTCTCATTATCTTGTACCGCTATATTTGACCATTCAATTTTGAAGATAAGCATGTTTTGAACTATGTGCGGGAACAGTATTACTATTTAACAAGTGGACGCTTTGAATATGTTACATCATACATACAGGGTTATGTGTTTGCTTAATGTCTAGGCGAACACAATTTTGTTTGACTGGAATTTCTTTTTTCGGCCACAACATAGGGTCATTATTATTATTATCTGAAGTTTTATATATGGGTATCTATAATTACCAGGGTTTATTCTAATAATTTGTCTCCTAACCATCACACTCAGTGATACTTGATGTATATACATTGAATTTATGGGGGGTCTGTGTTTTGGTCCTACATTATGTGAATGCTTTTACTTGATACTTGGATACATCTATATTTCAACTAATTTTTCTTACTTGTACTAGTTGGATGTCAGCAAGATTTATTTATCTAGAGTCTGATGTTGAGACTATCCAGTTATTGTATTCACAGTGATGATTTCAGTCAATTCTTTTTTTACCTTGGACATTCACAATAATTAATATAGATTGTATCTTCAGCCTTGGTGTGTGTTTTTACTAAAACACACACTGTATTCTTATTTGAACTTTTATATATATTATCTAGGCTTGTTTTCAGGGAGATAATCTATATAGATTGTTATATGACAGGCAGTTGAGACACAGATACACTTCACATAGTATTACATTACTAATTTTTTGAGACTCTAGTATATAACTTATTATTATTTACCAGACTTATATTACCATATCTATATTTTTTTGATAGTCATATTGGATTTTTTTCATCAGATTCCATTGAGGCACCTGTTGGGCTGTCATTTTTATAGATTAGGGTATTGTGTTTTTGGGGCTTAAATACAACATCTTGTGTATCATTAACACATGTTTATTGTTACCATATCCTTGGTGTCTGGTGTATATGTTATTCAGATGGTCATTTGTAGTCCACTATTGATATACCATCTTATGGTGGGTGACTCTGGTCTTATTCTGAATTGACTCCCATCCTTTTGATCCCTACATATATTCTATTGTTGGTGAATTGGTCTCTTCCTTGAACAGCTGTTCTATACCACTGGTTTTCAATATGGATTTGGACCAGATTCTTCATGGTTTGTGTGCTGATAGGGAAGATATAGCGATATTTGGTTTGGAGGATACCCCAAGCAACAACCATAACAAGAGCAACCCCAATAATGAGGGGGCTTGTGATTTGGCATTCCGTCACCTGGAAAAGAGTTTGAAGGGCCTTAGAACCAATATTTGGCATCTAAGACTTTTTAAAGCTTATTTACATAAAAATTTGGCACCAAGAGGTCTCCGAATCAAGCTTCGTCCTCTTGTTGGCAGATCTGAACAGAGGCTGACAGAGGAATGGGATGAAGCGTTAAGAACGGGATCGATGGCATTTGTAAAAATTCTAACAGCATATTATGAGAGAACAGTGGACTCTATGTTGTCTGAAGTTAAAGAAGTAAGCACGGAATGCCAAAAATTCAAATCTAATTCCAAATATTCGGTTTGTGTAGATAGGCTGTCCAAGGAACTGACCACTTATGATAATATGGTGAAAGACAGAAAAATTAAAAAATTTACCAGGGATGTGAATGACTATGAAAGGGGTCAGCCCTTCCAAATACAAAGGACGGTGAGATTTAAAGATCAGGGATCGAACAGGAGTGGGGTCAAGTCTAGAAAAAGACCAAGGTCCATTTTGAAACTTAGTGACCAGAGTTACACCAGTACATCAGGAGAGGAGTCATCTTACACCGATAGTGAGGGGGGCACCAGAACACATTCACCACTTAAGAAGAAAAGTCAATCTCATTTCCCTTTAGGTATGGTAGGAAATCCCGAGGGGGGGAGGAAACACAAGAATAGAAATAAATACAGACTCTATGACAGGGTTAGTTCAGACATTGCTGAATCAATAACTGAACCATTTAATAATGTTTTGAATTTGTCGGACCATGTACTAACACAAGATCAACATAACATTCTTAATAAAGGAATGGGTTTTGTCCCTAGCTTTTTCTCTGACCATTATTCTATTTCGGTTGATGTTATGGAATTTTGTAGAAAACTTAATTTACGGATTTTTTTCTCTGATAAAGATCAACCTTTCTCTCAAAGATCTACTGATTTCACTTTCAAGAAATCTAGCTTTCAACCCCCCATGAATAAACATGTGGGAATTTTTCAGCAAGCTGTATTGAAAGATCTACATTTTCCTCATCATGAGATTAATATAGCTCAGGATAATATTACTTCTCAGGAGAGACAAGCACTTTCTGAACTACGACAAAACCATAGAATAGTGATCCTTCAAGCGGACAAAGGAGGAGCAGTGGTCATTCTTAATACTGATTATTATATACAAGAAGGCCTGCGACAACTATCAGACACCAATTGCTACATGCATATGGGGATAGACCCTACTAAGAGATTTAAGCAAGATATAGACCAGTTTCTCAATGAGGCCTTAGAGGAAGGAATCATTTCACAAAAGACGGTTCAACATTTACAAGTCAGTGACCCTCAGAAACAAATTTTATATCTGTTGCCTAAAATTCACAAATCTATCACACATCCCCCAGGTAGACCTATAGTGTCTGGACATGGATCACTTACAGAGCCTTTATCTGTATTCTTAACGCAATATTTGAAGCCATTGTTGTCTTTGGTGAGAGCTCGTATACAGGATACAACGGAATTTCTCAACATTATTGCTGACACTCAATTGGATCCTGAGTGGCTCATGTGTACCTTAGATGTAAAATCTTTGTACACCAGCATACCACACTGGGCTGGTCTCCAGGCATTGGATTTTTGGCTGAAAAAGCGGAATTATATCCACCAGGATTTAACACCTTATTAGTATGCATGTCTGAGCATGTCCTTAATAAGAATGTCCTTTTCTTTCAGGGTGATTGTTATTGGCAATTGAGAGGTACAGCCATGGGTGCCTCCTTTGCCCCAATATATGCCGATCTTTTTATGGCATATTTGGAAGAATGTCTGATTTACGATCCCCTACATAACATCTATCTGGTGGAAATGGACATCTGGAGGCGTTATCTTGATGATTGTTGGATGGTGTGGCGTGCGGATGCTGAATATTTGCTGGAATTTGTGGAACATTTGAATAACAATATTTGGGGTATTGAATTTTCCATAACATACCATAAGTCAGTTATTGACTTTTTGGATGTTACGATATATCGTAATGAGGACAATACCTTAAACACCAAAATACATAGAAAATATCCACAATTTAATACATTACTACATTCTTCCAGTATGCATCCACGCCACACCATCCGCAATATTCCGAAATCGCAATATTTACGGATTAAACATATCAATTCCTCCATGGTGGATTATGAGGAAGCCAAACAGGATCTTAACAAAAGATTTTTGGATAGAGGTTATTCAAGGTCTGACATTCATACAGCCAGGATCTGGACGGATTGTCAAGATAGACAAGATTTGTTACAATATAAACAAAAGAAGGAGGGCACACATGATGAGACCATTAGATTTATCACGACTTTTGGCAAAAACCATCAAGTAGTTAGGAACATACTTAATAACAACTGGAATATACTATTAGCCAATGATTACCTTTGTCATATATTGGACAACCAATGTTCTATTTCATACAGGAGAGGTAAAACCTTGGGTACATTGTTTTCTCATTACAAACATCAAGATAGTGGGGGTGCCACATATAGGCAGTTGACTATTTCAGGGGATGAATTATTGGGAACCTTCCCCTGTGGCCATTGTACATCTTGTGGACAAGTTAATAAACTCAAACAATTTACCAGTGCTAATACCAGTAGGATATTTGATACTCGTATCTTTGGTAATTGTTCGTCTAGCTGGGTTATTTATTTGGCCACATGTCATTGTCATGCCTTCTATGTAGGCAAAACCTCACGGTCTTTGAGAATCAGAATAGGTGAACATCGTAGTGACATTTGTAATCAAAAACCCAGCAATGCCTTATATCAACATTCTATCAAACACAAATCAGCCAAATTCATGTTCACTATCATTGATAAGGTTCAGGGTAATAGACACAATCAGCTTGGATGGCAAAGTATTCTTAGCCATAAAGAAAGATATTGGATAATACATTTAGGGGCCCTATTTCCACCGGGACTTAATGACCATCTATAGATTTGTATTTAGAACAACACTACCACTTATTTATTGAATAAGACTTATGTTTTCAGATATTCATATTGTATTGTTTATGGACTCATTTATTTAGGTGTTCAAGTATTATATTGTATTTAGACGGAGTGAATAGAATGCCTATTATGTGAACACTAGATGGATGTTATTTAGTTTATATAAATATGTCACCCATTATATTTATTATATTATATATATTATATATATTATATACATCACTTATTAGAGTATATACAATTGTTATATATGGATGTATATGTTATATATACTAATTATTTAAGTTTGGGATTGATGCTCTGACATTTATGGATGTTACTACGTTTCTATTGGCTACTTCAGCCTATATATATTGTGCATCATTATTGGTGAATACCTTTTATTGTTCCTCACTAAAGAAGGTTTACACCGAAACTAGTATGAGGTTTTGACAGTATATTGAATTATACAGAAGAATATGGTGTAATTATACACTGTTTTGCCAATAAAGCTCTTTGGAACTGCTTTGCTGGCCCTTGTTTGTTCTCTG
The DNA here is from genome assembly GCF_019279795.1 of Protopterus annectens. Classification (NCBI taxonomy): domain Eukaryota; kingdom Metazoa; phylum Chordata; order Ceratodontiformes; family Protopteridae; genus Protopterus; species Protopterus annectens. Next base: position 814,346,512 of record NC_056745.1, read on the forward strand.
TTATTGTATTGGGTCGTGCAAGCCTTAACGTGCGAGGGTTGGTGTTCTATGTTTGAGAAAATATCCTGAAGCCATACATCTGAGGTGACTTACTGATAAATTGCTTTGGCTATGGTGTGCAGGCTTATGAGTTTAAGACTTGCTGCTAGACAGAACAAGGACTGTTGGATACAGAGTGATTAAGGCAGCTTTAAGCATGTTTGCACAGGTTTGCGTGATAGTTAGTGGTGCTAATGTACAGTTAGACAAATAGGCACTTACACCGTGTAGGCTTCCCTTACCAGTGCGCAAATCTGCTTAGCATTTACATTTAAGCAATGCTTAAACCTGCTAAGCATAGCTCAGCCCTGGTAACCAATGGCCACATTATAATCTGATAAAATAGCAGGGTAATGACATCTTTAATAAGTGTATTTAACTTCCTGTACATAACATGCTTCTATGTGCTGTCATTACAGTAGCAATGGGTGTGACTATACTGTATGGGACACTGGGTATACATGGGTAGTACCACAATCTTTTTTATTTGTATTTGTTTTATACATGGGTAGTATCCCAGGTTATATGCAATCACACTTGCATGTTACACTAGCTACAGTGCACTGGTTGACAAAAATAGATTAACACATATTGAATCATTACATTAGAACTTTTAACAGTGCTTTTTCAAGTAAAAGTAGATTGCAGATTGTAGTACTAGAACCATACACCCCTGCATGCAAAGCAGGGACTCTGAATACTGACTATCTTGTCCTTGGTATTTGAGCTGTATGTTTTTATGTATCTCCTATTGCATATTGATCTGCTATTATGATATTAACTGTAGACTACTATGCTTTTGGACATATCATTGAAGACTGCTGTCATGTAGTAATGGCATATCTTTCAGTTTCAGACTTCTATCTTTCAAATCCTTCATCCTAATGCATAACCTTTTGGCTATCTACTTTCTATCTGTCCTCTGTACAGATGTGCAGATGTCAGGTATTGTTAAGGCCATATTTCTATGTAGGTGCCACATAGTATTGTGCTTTGGACCTGGACACTGCTGCTAGTTCCGACATATGGAACATTCCTTAGTGTAGGCCTTGCCCCTTTTCCTTGCCTGTGTGAGGGACATTATAGAGATGGTGGGCTACAGATTCACATACAGTAGGTGGCAATACATCACAGGATAGGACATGTGCAGACAGCCAAACAACATGGGGGACATATCCCCAGATTTGTGAACAGATTCTATGTCATCCATGCTGTTATACACAGGGTAGATTGATAGATTGACAAGGTTTGTGTGGACATGGATTTAGTGAGTGACTTCACGACTGACAGTGATATGTCTCTGACATACCTCTCCATTGGCACGCTGTCCACAGACTGGCCTCATGTTTGCCTGTTATGTTTTGTCTGTTCCCCAGACAGTTGGTGTCCTTGGTAAATCGGTCATGAACTCTGGGGGAATACAGTCAGTAAATACTCACATCTATTGGTATTTCTGACGTCATATTCCTCATAAAGGATATGCTACAACAAACCCACAAACCCAGTAACATCTGCAACTGTCTCAATGTATGACAGCAATATGTCCACTCTACCCCTGTGTTTGTACCTCTGTTCCCAAATGATGTCAAGCTTTGTCCAGATGTCAGTGAGGCTCAGACCTATTTATTATAATTATTTCTTACCCTTCATTCCTGCTACCATCCCAGTGATGTAGTAGACCCACAGACATGTCAGGGAAGAGGCCATAGATATGATTCCTGAGCCTGTACATTCTGAGGTGAACTGTACATGTGAGAGGCCTGTGTATGTCTGGTCATTGTTAACAGACTTTCAGGACTGTGTACACATGTGATGTGTACATGTTATCTTGGGCTGTGTATGGAGGGGGCTGTATTTAAGTGTTATGGCTTCTTCTTTATCTGACTGTGCATGCTGCTCCAGTTTTTGCTGATCTATTGGCTGTATGCGTTTGTAGGGGAAGACTGAGACATGTCATGTACCAAGATCAGGATTCAGACTACACTGAGAATTGGGACTGTATATGGAGGACTAGTGAGTGAGTGGCAAACAATGATGTATTTGTTCACACAGTCCATATTTTCTACCGTTCACGTGACTTACTGGTATGTGACTGTGACTGTGGTGATACTCGTTGTGGGTATGCACTTTCACACTGGTGTCTGTTTGTCAGTGCTGTTACATCCCTCTAGTAACTGATATACTTGCAAATACATGTGCAATTACCCATAGCAGATTCCCTATTTCAATTACTTGTGATATTTCACTAAATATATGTTAGAGCATACAGGAGGGTGTTACTACAGCAACCGTGTTAAATTATCCATGCCATTACTTCAGATACATCCTCATTTTCATGGCTTCCACACACCACTTTGTCGGCCTTGGTCCAGATTCATTGTAGTAAGGGGTTCTGAGCATACCTGTCAGCTGGCTGGATTATTTCAGGATGTCCAGGTTTATCGCTCATATTTCTGGTCTGTTTTACAGGTTATTCTCATTTCTCGGGTAAATCACTGTGATGATATGACTGTTGTCAGAAAATGAGGACATACATTTCATTTACCTACCTCACACCCATCAGAATATGTATGCTGAAACAAACTGTGTCACTCTGTCAATAAGAGTACAGGGGGACAATGACCTCTTCCTTCATGGATGCTAATGCATTAGTTACTGAGCTGTGTCACATAAAGACTTTCTGACCACAGTGGTAATGTGGTGGTCAAAAGAGACATTGATGTCAATCTGTATACCCAGATCTCTTATAACGCCTTCTTTGTTCAGGGGCCTACCATCGATGTGGTAGTAATGGGAATAGGGTTTTCCCCAAAGGGGATGATAACCCATTTTCTGACATTAAGCTTAAGGCCATGGCTCTGACACCAGTCACTGGTCTCAGTGAGGCTTTTCAGTAGGATGCCAACATCACTTGGGTGGTTGATAATAGCTCCCAACTTGCAATTGTCTGCAAACACTGTCAGCCAGAGTCCCTTCATGTTGGCATGGGCTTGAGAAGTTGATACCACACATGAGAGGACCCAGGACAGAACCCTGTGGGATTCCACTTATGACTGCTCAGCATTCTGACTTGGAGTCAGCTATTTCCACACTATGAGTCCTATCTGTGACCCATTTTGCAACCCACATAGTGATATAGGGGTTGATGCATAGCATAGTGAGTTTTTGCATGATGCCTGAGTGGGGAGTGATATCAAAGGGTTTGGCCAGATAAAGGTAGGCTGTATGTGCCACCTTGCCTTAATCCACAGCTCAGGTGACTGACTCCAAGAAGTTTACCAGGTTGATTGAGCAGGTATGACCTACCCTTCACAAAAGTAAACTGTGGGATCCTGAGTCTGCAGATTCCTATATCCCTGTTTATTAGGTGCATGATGATGCATTCCATACCTTTGCATAACAGACTTGTCAGGCAGTTGGGGCAATAGTTCCCACGGTCTGTAGTTGCACCTTGTTTGTGGAGAGGGGTGACTGTAGCGGGGGACAAAGCCTGAGGTGAGGCTGTGCTTAAACAGGGCCCACAGGTGATGTGCCATGTCACTCTGTAGTTCATGTAGAACACAGCCATGGATATTGTCAGGTCCCATATAAGCTGTATTCTTGGCCTTGGACAGTGGTGTTTTAACCTGTGCTGCAGTAATACTGGGTGCCTGGCAGTATAGTGGTATTGTGATTGGTCCTTTGGGGGGGATGGGTAAAGTGTGCACTCAGTACAGCCAGTATATTGGCAATATTTGTTGGCTCAGTCTAGGAGGTACCATTGTCTAGTAGCTCAGAGAAAATATTGGTATTGCCATAGAGACTATTTACATAACTGTATGAGGCCTTATGGTTGTCTTTACTATCTGCTCCAATTCTGTTTTCACAGCTACTTTTGTAGTATTTGATGAGGGATCTCAACTTTTAATTGAGGCTGATAAGGTTTTTTTTTCAGTCTTGGTACTTCACCTTATTCCATTTCAGTTCCCTCCTTCTGTTGTACAGTTTCTTTATTGGTGGGGACCACCAGATTGTCTTCCTTTTTTGGAGGTGAGGTTCTTGGTTCTATTGGGTATGTTGGTATCCATGCATTTGTGTACGTGTTCATAGTGCATTGTTGTTTGATACAGCAGTCATGCAACTAGTCTCCATTTGCATGGCTGCAGTGAGGTTACCAGCCTCTGCTTTTAGGAGGCCATAGTTAGCTTTGGAAAGGCTTTTCATGGTGGTTACCTGTGCACTGGTGGGTGGGAGGGCTGTGGATTTCCAAAGGTGATTAATATTTGGTCAGTTATAACAAGGTAGGAGCTGACTACTGGTGTACAGCAACAGTCACCCATGTTAGTAAAGACCAGGTCAATGTGATGGGCAAGTGCATTGGTACATGAGTAGCTTTCCCAGTTAATGGTGGGTTAGTTGAAGTCAACCAGTATGAGAGTGTTAGGCTGGACACTAATATTCACCAGGGTGTTTAGGGACATGGAGTGTGAGTCTTGGAACATGTTTGGGGATCTGTAGCAGGCTACAACCTGAACCACTGTCTTAACCAATGTTAGCTACACCTGCAGGATCTATCATGCATAATGTTGGTCTACCACTCTGGATGTGTGTGCATCCTTTATGAATATGGAAATACCACCACCTTTGAAACTTCAATCCAAATTCTGCAGCCAAAAGGTGTGGAATGAGTTATAGGCTGGTAGTGCAGGGATGCTTCCTGCTGCCTTTAACCAGGTTTCTGTTACAGCACAGATGTCATTGTTCCCCATTTTAAGGAATACCTCCAGTGAGAGCATTTTCAGATTTAGACTTCTAGGATGCAGCAGCATGACCCTCAGATTTCATGTGTTTGTAGCTGTCATATATTTCTGTATTATATATATATATATATATATATATATATATATATATATATATATATATATATATATATATATCTACATGGGATTCAGGCACCTAGGCGGTGCAACATCCACCTGTGAGACAGCTGGATGTGGACACATGGCAGGTTGACAATATAGTTGCAGTGACAAATGCATGTGGACAATTCCCTGTGAGAATTGAGGAATCCCCTGCACCCTAACCACAGGTGGCAGATACAACCCCCCACAGTGATACATTGTGCACCCCCTTAGAAGCCACCATGTGCAACCGTCACGTGGGCATGAAAGTGGTACCATGAAACTTGTGTGCTGTGGGCAAAGCCTTTATTAATTCAATATACAATGTGATGTGTGTAGTGCTTGGTGCGTACTAAACTCAAACAGTATCATAACTTGTAGAAATGTGCCACAGCATGGAGGAAATCCTGCACATCACTGTAGTCACACTTATGTTGTAAGATGTGCTTTAGGCGACGCTCCCTTACAACAATAGCCTTCGTACGCGGTGTCACCGGCATCCCCCTCAAAAGAGATTCCCATTGGGTATCTGTCAGGTTCTGCTCCTGCTGCAGAACAGACAGAAGGTCAGATAGCTGTACAGTAGGGCATCCCAGTAATACCTTCAGCCGACGATGCCAAGCCTCCACCTGGTTATTAGTCCATGGGAAGTCCATTTCTGAGACATCAGACACATTCCAAAACCGCGAAGGGTATGACGATGGCATTCGTGTCTGTGCTGAGCAGCGGGATGCATACTTGCGTGGTCGGCCTCGTACATAATGATGGTCTAGAAAAACAAAGCCGATAAGCTGATCACAGTCCGGTAAGGAAGCCACAATGACCAGAAATGCAGGGAAAACATCATCCAATGGTAGGAATGCCAACGCAATTAACTTGCAGATGGCAATTGAGAAAGCAGTGCCCATGCCATAGAGGGCAACAAAGTGGTGATGCTGGATCTGGCGCCAGATTATCTGTGCAAAATGGAATAGGCATCCCTTCAGAATACTCCTAGGGAATGCCTTCCGGCTGGCACAAATTGCTGCCTTCTCAAAATCGGTCATAATATACTGTGCAGACAAGGTGCATCCCTGTTCAGCAGCCATACCCTTCAGTACCTCCCACAAAGTGGTCTATGCAGACTCCGACTTCCATGTCATGAGACAGTACACCAGGTGTACAATCCTTGTTGAGGTGGGGGTGCCAATACATCCTTGTAATGTATATAGCTGGCGACATATATCAGCCCGTGTGGGGAAGGTGCCATCTCCAAGAATGATGTCGGACCTGCGCAAATCAGTCAAATTCTGTGTTGTAGTAAGTAGAACCAAGGAATCTGTCCCATCCATATCCGACCTTCTACGGAGGATGAAGCTGCCACTACGGAGTGGATAATGGCTGACATCAATATCCGCAAGTGTTGCTGGAGGTGTAGCCATGGATGCCCGTGCCCGCTGCCGTACCCTGGTTATGCTTCACTGAAGGGTTGCACGACAAGGCATCTCCTGTAGTACGTTGTCATCTGCTGTGCCTAGGACACTCTGCATTACCAAGCTTGGCAATTCATTACCGGTTACCGCCCTCTGCTGCAGTTCTGCTCGCAGTGTAGCCACTTGGGCCATTGTTGCATCTGGACCGTGCTGATGTGGCAGTGATTTCAGCAGTTATTCCCCCTCTTCCTGGCAAACAGTGATGGCACGTCCTCTGCGCTCCTTTACTCTCCGCTCGATACATGCTCAGTACCGTTTTGGTGGTGCTTCATGTTCCAAATGGTAGAGGTACCCCTCCACCACCAGCATTGGTTTGCCACGTTGGCTGAGCACTGTGCTGTATCTGTTGCCAAGCAGACCGGGGCTATACAGATACATAGATTCCAGCATGGTGGCAGCACTTGTTGATGGCCTCTCAGTATCCATGACAGCCAGTCTAGCTGGAAACGGGATATACAACCAGCCTTGGAACAAGTCCCTTCCAGACGGTGGGTTACTCACTGTACACCACCCTGTCTTGTACCGTGTGTAGTAGCACTGTCTGCCACAGTGGCCCTGTACAGCTTAGTGCACTCCACCCATCTGTGACTGCCTCTCTGCTATGGTTTCAATGTCTGCAGTTAACACAACCCTGGAGTTGCCATATGCTTGTAATCTGGTAGGTGTCTACAAAGCCTAATTGCAACACAGGTTCTCAGTGTACTGCACTGGCCCCCTTTAACTCCCAGTTGTTGCTGCTGGCCAGTCAGGGTGTTGGGCCCAGTCTCAGTTTCAGTGGCAGAAGTTACATAGGGAGGTACCTCTGTGTTGCACCCTTGTCTGCCTACATGGGACTGCGTACTTGTGTACACTCCTATTGCAGGGACAAATGGATGGATTTGGTTACACCTGCAAGACATACACTAATGTGGAGTGGGAGATGGGTTAATGCTACTGTATCTCCTGCTACTGGGTTAGTAGTCCATGCTTGACCAGGTTGGCATGTTCCCACCTAACACTGCACTCAGGGGCTCTACCAGGACAGGTACTGTTTGTTGCAGGCATGCTTCTCATTTGGATTGGTCCTATACTAAAGCCCTCCTGCTGTGACATGCTTCCTCCTAGTGCACAAACTGGTTTTGTACTGTGTGTGGGGTATTGAGTCTGACACTAAAGTGTCTGTTCCTTTAAGATTATAGCCTGACACATGACTTAGTATTCTATTCACCATTTCTCAGGGTTAGCTGTGCTGTGTTTTACAGTTCGTAATGTGGATTTTACTTCCTGCTTCTCAGGGACCGTTTGCTGTGCTTGTGTGGGCAACAGGGGCTGTAAAGGTAAGTAATACTTTAATTTATGTGTTTGCTTCAATTGTGTAGCACTACCGATGTGCCATTTGTCTTCTCGATCAGTTTCTCGTTGCCGGCCATGTACACTGTAACTTGACAGCCTGCGTTTCCGCTTTAGGGGCCGTCTGCATTTGTAGGTTTTCCTACCGCCGTAGGTTACCATGGCGTATCTGTCTTTCAGCAGCACTGCTCTATGGTCTAGCGGTGCTGCGGCTTTCTAGTTTCGGCAATGTAACTCACGGACATTTGTCTCGCGATCTACATGCCGGAACCCTTATATATGGGTCTGCTTCATATGGTTGACAGTTTATATGGTCGGCAGTTCATATGGTCTAAACTCATACGGTCGACAGTTCATATGGTTGAAACTCATTTGGTCGACGGCTCATTTGGTCGACAACCAGTACTCAAGGCACTTAACAGGGATTGCCCCCCTCTCCAAAGTTGTGCGACCCTGGAGTTGATATATACATATAGTTTAGCGGGGTGTGGGGGCACAGCCCCCCACAATGGGTGTGTGGGGGCCAAGCCCCCCACCTATATCTGTTAAAAATGTTGAGTTTTTGTTGTATTTTCATGTTTTAAAGGACTTTTAAACGAATATTAATATATGTGTGTGTGTGTGTGTGTGTGTGTGTGTGTGTGTGTGTGTGTGTGTGTGTGTGTGCATATGGGATCCAGTCACTACAACGAATTAAAGTTTCAACAAAATGTAAATCCTTGAGTGCACTTCTGCAAAAGTGCATTTTGTCGAAAATGCACTTTTGTGAGAAGAATAAAATAAGAAAAAAAAAAAAAGTAGTTATAAAAACATGCAGTTTGCATGTAATCTTAGTTGTACATCAACATTTAGTGTTGATGTACAACTAAGCAAACTAGTGCTGAGATCATGGTACAGTGGGTATAAGGGAATATTTCCTTTTCCCCACTGTAATGTGATCTTGGAGTGAGAATATTAAAGTAGGGGTGTGTGGGGGGCACAGCCCCCCTGCAAAAGATGTTTTTTTTGTGTGTTGTTTGTTTAGGATAGGGATCCGGTGACTATACATCAACAAAAGTGCAGTTTTGTTGAAGTGCACTTTTGCTGAGGTGGGGATCTACTTTTCTTTTTCGAGCAAGTGTAATTTTGATGAAGAAAAGTAGATCCATATATATATATATATATATATATATATATATATATATATATATATATATATATATATATATATATATATATATATATATATATATATATATATATATATATATATATATATATATATGCACCTCCATACACATATACATTTATATATATGTGCAAAACTTGATTAATGTTAACAAACATTTTCCCTATTGTTGAATGACTGTGTTGAATGATATGTTTGAAAAAAACATCAGATAAATCTACAGCTCAGATGACTTAGTCGGAAATTGCTGTGGCTATGGAGTGCAGGGTTCAAGACTTGCAAGGGCTGATTATTTTGTTGCTGGGAAGAACAAGGGCTGTTGGATACAGAGTGATTAAGGCACATTTAAGCAGTTGTAAGCGGGTTTGCATGGGTTTGTGTGGCAGCAAGCAATGCTAATGTCCAGTTAACTATGCTGACAGACAATTAGCCTTAAAAGTTCTTAACCTGTGTAGGCATTGCTTAGCACTGCACAAACAGGCTTACTCGGACTTACTACTGCTTACTCCCACTTACCCCCCCCCACTAATTTCTTTAAAAGAAAAGAAAAAAGGGGTGATAGGAAAGTGGTGAAAAAGGGGGCATGAAGAGGGAAAAACAATATGAAAGAGTGCTAGGGATGTGTGGGATGGATGTAGGGAAGGTCCATAACTGTCCCATTTCTTCTACAACAACAGCTGTGCATATATACTGAATTTGGAGGTATATTTGGACACTCAAACTCATGAGAGAGGGGTGAGGACAACAATAATGTGTTGTGAAGCAAATTAGACCAGTTTACATGTGTCCAGTAAACACGTGTGCGAAATGCACAGCTATGTATGGGGTGACATTTTTTTTTTTTTTGGAACAGATTGCCCTTTTTTTTTTTTTTAAGGTGAGAGTGGGATGTTGGGGAATGATAGTAGGTATGTTTGAGAAGGTAGTTTGGGTAGCAAGACAGACAAGACAGCATACAGAGGGTGGTATATGACACATGTGGGGGGTAAACACCTTGGACAGGAGGGGTGTTTTGTAATCAGAAGCCCACAAGCCCTCAAATGGATATAGTGGTACTGAGGTCCCCACCCATGCGCAGTCAATACTGCACCCTCATGGCTCCGAAGGTAGCTGTGCTGGGGGATGAGTTGGAAGGGCAGACTGACCATCTAAATGCACCTTATAGCCCTCAAGCAGATGTAGCAGATCTGCCAATTCTTTGCAGAGCTCACTATTCGGGTGGCAGGATCCTGTCCATGCCCACACCCGGGGGGACGAGCCCCATCCCCTGAGGCAGTTCCACCCATAGGTGGTGCAGGACCAGTGGATGCGGATGTCCCAGGGTGGGTCCCAGACATGCTGGGGCCCAGTGCCATTGCCAGATGAGTCAGGAGAAATGGATCCACTGGGATCAGCCTTCCCAGAGGTGCTATGGTGTTGCAGTTTTAGAACATATGTTGGTTAGTAATGTTAAACACATTCCATGAGTATTCCCATTAACCCAAAACAACAGATTTGGAACATTTGTATAGCAAACAGAACACATGCATATATGGAACCACAGTGGACATTACACCGGCATGCAGGTTACATTGATAGTAACTGGCCACCAATGATAGTGTTTGAACAGGGAACATTAATTGGAACACATTTCAACATTTGTAGAACAATAGAACACAGGTCCCAATGGTAGGTTTGGTGGAAAACATATCCATTCATTTATGTGTTTAGATTATTGGTGAAGATAAGGTGGGAGGGGGGGAGATGTCAATTAAGAAATGTAGATTCTTGCAGTGGTCACAGCTTTAATGATCATTGCTCTAATCATTACTCTACAGATATTATTACAACAGCCTATGGCCTTGGGTTGGGCAGTGGTATGTTTGTACACAGTGTATAATTACAGCCTTCTTATAGCTACTTTATACCTTCTCTTACCTGGAAGACCTGTGGAGGGAATTTTTGTTAACACTATCTGACTGTTTCTTCCCATATTCACAGAGTCAGGGTTACATATGTGCACTCATAGTGTGTGTGTGTGTGTGTGTGTGTGTGTGTGTGTGTGTGTGTGTGTGTGTGTGTGTGTGTGTGTGTGTGTGCTACTGCCATACTCTGCCTTAATTTCTTTGGGTCACCGTGGTTGTTGGCAGCAGGGACAGGTAGCTGTGACAGCATGACACTTTTGAACATTTCTTGGGGATGGCCACTTAGTGTATGTACTTATCTTGCTGTCATTTGCAGCCTGGGGGTTGGACCATGAGTGTTAGACACAGTATAAATACAACTTTCTCATAGCTACTTTATACCTTCTCTTACCTGGAAGACCTGTGGAGGGAATTTATGTTAACACTACCTGACTGTTTCTACACATATTCACAAAATCCTAGTTGAAATTATGCATACAGCTTTCTATCACTCCCGGGATTCAAACTGTGGCTGTTTCTGCTAAAAATACAAGTTTGTGTTTCATCAGAACCAGCTATGGAGAAACTGCTGTCTTTTTTTTGAATGTTTTCTATCTCATTCTCTCTTGGTTGTACAATATGACCTTGTAATTACAACATTCTTATACATACATTCCTATACATACCTTTTGACATAGCACAGTGTGGAAAACAGTGGTTAACACAACATTACTATTCTGATATCAGACTTTGGTGCATGAAACATTTCATATCAGTTATTCTCATGTCTTACAGAGGCACTAACATTATCAGGTGAGTCTTGATTGTTTAATGCTATAGTTGCTGTGCATAACCTGTACACATTTCAATTCATACAGTACCAGAGTAAACACAACTAGTCCAGGGTTTTGAGTTTTATTGATAGGCAGTTACAGTTTTATTTATATATAACTTATATGAGACTATTACTATAACATTGGTTTATTCAGTACAAACCATACCCATTTTTTATACTGCCAGGTGACATTCTACTCCTTTAAATTTATTTGGTATGAATACTACAAGCTAGATTGTTAACTCACCAGCCTCACGATGCAGGCTTTGCAACCTGCTTGCATGGGCTTCCTGGTTTGCAGCCTGATCAGCTGGACCTGTAAAGAAGATAGAGAAACATTTATGCATACGTGTCCATCACATACACAGGTAGGACTTTGCCAAACACTTATTGATATAAATCCTTACACATGCCTGGGACATCACCCCTCTGCCATGCTTCTTGGAGCCACTGGTCCAAGAGCTCCCTCTTCCTCCACTTCAAGTCACCATAGTGGTGCCAGACCTGCTCACCAGTCCAAGGGATGCCAGTGCCACTGGTGAGATTGCGGGAAAGACTTTCCCAGGCCTCTGCTTTGTATTGGGAGTCCTGCAGCAGTGTTGCATCATGGATTTTAACAAGGAGTCCCACCATGACCTTGGACTCCTGTATGCCCCAGAGCTGCACCCAAAAGTGCATACCCTCTCCAACACCAGCCATACTGCCTACAGTGGGCAACTACAACTGGTTATGAGCTGTATTCCCACTTACTAGGTTTAAATACAGCCGATTGCCTGAACTTTCCCTTGATTGGACATTTTTGAATATGCTGAGCTAAACTAAGCTACGAACAAACCTGCTTAGCTAATGTTAGCAGTGTTTAAAGGGGCAGGTTCAGCACTGCTTACCAATGGGAAAATCCACTTAGCTGGGCTACTCATTACTTAGCATTCATATTTAAGTAATGCTTACACCCGGTAAGCTTAGCTTTGTAATGCTTAGCATTGCATATGCTTTATTTTATAGACTATCAGCTGTATGGGCTTGATTCATCATTCCTGACATATTATAATTTTGCTTACCATCTCTGACATCTCCCTGTGTGCTTTGATTACATTTATTCTTGTGTTACTATACTGTATAGGGCACTTGTGTTTATATGGGGGTTTCACATCTTTTCTGGACTGACACCTTATTTTTTGTTCTGCTACACTACTCTGGGTTATAAATATTATTTGCTACCTCATTTATTATAACATATGACTTTTATAACTTATTTTACATATTAAAGTGAAAAGACTTCATTGGGGCTTAAACCGTGAATACCTGCATGCCAAGCTGCAGCTCTAACCGCTACACTATTTTGGACTCCTTGCTCAGCTCATATTTTCCTATTTAACTCCTTCAGATATTTAAGCTATGCTAAGCACACCCACTCACTTATGCTTACACTTTATTGCGGCCTGAAAAAAAAAAAAATATATATGTGGTTTAATTTTTTCATTTTAATGGGATAACAAGTTTGGCATTAGCGTGGATTTTCAGATGTGTATAGGACGAACAGTTGAGTTTAAGTCTGCACATCCTTTGAAAATTCATGCTAATGCGAAACCTGTTATTCTATCAACTTTCTGTTTGTAAGAGCTATATTTAAAATGTGTCCTTATTTGTCCCCCCAACATTTTCAATTTTGGCCAGTGTTTGTGCTCTACGAGGTTGAGAGGTATCCTCTCTCATTTTGAATTGCTGAACAGCAATTCTGGAGTGCAGAGGGCATGTGTATTGTGAGATCACTGCTCTTGGATATGCCCCTTGCACTTGCACACAGAACCATTTCTGTTTTAGAGCACGGCAGCGCACCTTCATACATATGCATGGAGCTCTGCCGTGCTGCATGGGAACAGTTCCTTCTGTGCAGAAATAAGCTATTTCTGCACGGAAGTTTGCATAATCCCGGGGATTATTTCATGCAAAACAAAAAAAAAAAAAGATTGCAAAGAAAGGCCACAAGGCAAAGAGTAGCCTCATAAGGGGACATAATATTTTATAAAATGACAACTTGCTTTAGTGAAGGAAAGACACAATGGGAACTACAGTATAATCAAAAATACAATCTAACCTATCATAATAACCATTTGATTATACTCAAATTCAGGTCATGAGGAATTTCTATGTATTCACATCAGGCAATATTTATCCTTATACCTCCATAGAAAAAATTTCCATGATGGGTATGACATTGCATATCTTACATTTTGCTTGATATGAATCATATTTAGCCATATTTCCAGCACTGTACACTATTTGTGGACACAACATATAATTTAAGTCTATTCATCTAAATGGAATGAAAAAAAATAAATAAGCTGCAGCAGCACATATGAAGTCTGATCAACAAATATCCTTAATATCTTCTATAAGGAGATTTTTATAATCAAAATTCATGCCTCTACAATCTCATCTTGTATATGAAATTTTTACATTCAGTAGTACAACTCATTACAATAGTTCTTCACATAAGACCACCAGGAAGACATGCTTTTTTCTCATTAAGGTTTGATTTTTACATCAGATAAGCTGATTTTGTCTTTCTTTGAACCAGTATATGCAGTGGATTTAAAATGTATGTCATGAAAAGTGTTCCTACAATTTGATGTAGAAGGATTTCAGAGTTACATACCTTCATGTGTAATACACACAGTATAATCAGTTGATATGCCTGCTGTTTTTAACTCAAAGTACCAGAACAAAAGGAACATCTCAATATTCTGGACTTGCAAATCACAGGCAACATCGATATTTATTATATTATATTATATTATATTATATTATATTATATTATATTATATTATATTATATTATATTATATTATATTATATTATATGATATTGGTTCATAGGTTGGTACTACGCTATCAGCCCTATGGCCTATACAAGCCTAGCCATAACAATTCCCTGGATATTTCTTCCCACAATATTTATATAATAAGAACTAATGAATTCAGAAAACTGAATATATGCTGTCAGTCAGATCCTCTCTGAACACTACGGTCATCATTCAAGCAATTGTCTGTGAGGAGTTTGATCCCACACCTCCTATCAATTCTTAGCTAACACATGCCATATACCTACTCTCATCCCAATAGCTTGAGGGGTTGTGCTTACCACCTCAGTGAAGAACACCCAGTTTTAACAGCAGATTGTACTGGTCCACAGACTGCCTAGCCTGTAAAATCTGCAAATAAGTGCTGGTAAGAGAAGGGTGTTTCAGTGTAATGCTAACCCCATCTCTCCTGGATAAGACATGTGTACCACAAAGTTGTAGCTCATAATGTACTAGTTTCTGTTCTATTCACTATGCAGTGCATTGTACACTCATGTGCATGCTGTAACCCATCCTGCCACTGCAGTTGGCCTCTACTTCCCTTAAGGGATGGTATGTCAGCACATCAGTTTTCCCCCACCCCAAAATGGGCAAGCCAATATTAGACATCCATTCATATTTTCCCTTTTAGCTCCTCTAGTGTCCTAGTATCTGATCAGTTCTATGTCACCTGTGCTGTTGTAAAGGGTTTATACATCTAAATATTGGAACCAAAAATAAATTTAGAGAAACTGAAGAGATGTTTGTTTCTTTCAAGAAAGGGGAAGAAGGTCTATGTGTCACTGAACAAACTTTGTCTAAATGGACAGCCTATTGCATTGCATTTTTCTATAACAATTATTAAAGTTAAGAGCATATTCTATCAGGGTAGCAGCTTTATCATTAGTATATTTAAAACAATGATCCTGATAATATATTTTTGAACCTGCTACAAGGAAGCCATTTCATAACTTCACAAATGTTTACAATTTAGAGACACAATGTAATGGTAGGGTATGTTTATATGGCTGTTCCACAGGGGTTCTGCAACTGTCTACCTCCCATGAATATAATAACACTACAAAAAAAATCTATCTAGAAGTTAAGATATGTTCTCACAGAGACCCTAAGAATCAAATACTATATCATCTCAGCATATTTAAAAAACTAAGAACAAACAAAATGCTGTTGAAACAGCTGTATCCACAAGTACTACATTGTATTCATGTTAGGCACTTTTGTCCTGTATCAGAACTAACCCCATGTAATTGCCCCCAATTTAAATAATCTCATACATCAACTATGTAGTCTTCTCTCCCATCTAGTCCCATTCCTAAAGTGAAATGCAGAGCATTTTAAATTCACTTTTTATAAAAGTTCAAATAAAAAAGCCCATCTCATAATTAGATTACATATTGCATGTATAAAACAACTTCCAAATAGCTTAAATAACTTAGACCCATTACCATTGTAAAACTTTGTATTTTAAGACACTTTGTATGGGTATGCAATCATTCAGTGCCTGTGGGGTGTCCACTCTTAATTTCAGCTGTCAGTGCAGATCACAGATATCCACCCATTCTTTTCACATGCCATCTAAGGGATTTTCTGAATTTTTTTCTGATATGCTTAAAAAGAAAAGTAGGGTTAAGATTGAGTTCAACATGCATATGAAGTGAATTATTAAGGTTATGTTTATGTAGATAATATACATGCTCATATAAATGCTTCCTCAAACTCCTCTCAGTTTTTCCTGTGTAAAAGGATGAACATGCCTTAGACCTTGCAAGCCATAGAATCACAATTGAAATTCCCTTTGATATGAATGTCCCCACTCCCATGTAGTACTATTGTGTCCCATTCTCCAGTATAAAGAAATTGTCTACATCTACCACAATGGAATGTATCTCGTTTCTTCGTATTGTTGTCCCTATTCTTTTCAACATATTGTTCTCAAGCAATGCCTTTAAGTTCATCCCTCTGCTATATACAAAGTTTGGCCTATCAGCTCTTTTTGTACATAAATCCTCCCTACATGCAAAAGTATCTAAATTTTTTTAAA
This sequence comes from Protopterus annectens, assembly GCF_019279795.1. NCBI lineage: Eukaryota > Metazoa > Chordata > Ceratodontiformes > Protopteridae > Protopterus > Protopterus annectens. Next base: position 814,363,021 of record NC_056745.1, read on the forward strand.
TAGGGATTTTAATATATATAAAATCTATAGGGTATGCAATAGCTATACACCTCCCATCTGTTACACTCAAATCAGTTTGTATTTCTTTTACTATTGAACTGAATACATAAAAATGGTAAATCCATGTATTTTTATTTGCTACTACTGTGATGTCTCTCCTCAAAGAAGTATTGTCTTTCTTTGCGACTGCTGCCTTCTGACTAGAATTACACATATCATGAGATATCATTCTCAGATTTCAGATCATTTTTTGCAAAATAACAGACCATGCCTTTGGCTGACATAGTGCATGTAGTTTTTGCATCTTGAGCTATAATGTTAAGCCTGTGCCAATGAAATTCAAAATTAAAGAGCTCAGACTTGTGAAGTAATGTAAAAATGTAAATAAAATGACAAAAGCAAGTGTTATATATTTACAAATTTGAAATCAGAGTTTATTACATATATTTTTGTAGAAAGTCATAAATATTTACTGTTGCAAAAGAGCTGAACAGTTAACACTGTCAAAATAAATTGTTTTGTACAGAGAAGACAGATGGTCAGAATTGGTTTACTTAACTGCAGAAGTTTTATAATTGAGACACTTTATGTAGTCCATGATAATATTACATTTTAGAATAAACATAATAATTTAAAAAAAACGCTGGAATATTTTCCAAAATATCTAAAGTACACTCTAAGGAACATAAATTGTTTCAGTGAAATATATACACTTATACAGCCATACGTTTGTCTCAGTTCTCTCTGTATTGCAACAACATTCTTAGCAATTACACGTGAAATGCTAAAAATAAAAAAACAATATTTTACACCAATGCTACCAATTAAATATATGATTTTCTACAGCATCATGCATGTCTGTGTATTTCAGCTGAAGGTTTCCAAATTAAATACATGATTTAAACTACTGTAACTGGAGAAATTAAAAATCTGAACAATATTGGCTATGCATTCAGAACTCAATGTATTTTATAGAACATAGTTCAGAAAGCTGTGCAATATCATAAGCAGCAGTATACATGAATATTGACATGTTGCATGTGTGCTCATTCAAAATAGAATAGTTTTGCCAGAGCAAGTTGTTTATTATCTTCACAGAAATAATTTCCAAAAGTTGTTTCATTATTTGTGGTTGTTCATGTGTTATATTTAAAGGCAATAACTCAATTTGGCATACATATTCTATTTTACAAAGTTTAATGAAATTGGCTAACAAAAAAATAAACAATTACTAGGAAATAAAAGTTAGCATGGATGAAACAGAAGACAGTTCATAAGCAGAACAAAAATGCTATCTTTTTATAACATTTTTAGTATTTCATACAGAAATTTTACTATTAAAATATCTAAAATTAGACAGAACTTCACAGTTGCTCATCTGCATGTGGTCAACATGAAATTCCTTGGGCATGAGTGGCCAGAAAAAAAGCCAGAGACCACAACATTGATCACTGTTTCCCGTAACATTAATGGCATTATTTCCAGGTGTTATGCTGCAGTGTTTCACTTCTTTTGGAAGATTTCTTCCTTCTGCAAGTCAGTATAACAAGAGAGTTGGTATTTATAAGTCCTGGGGATGAAGTGTGCCTACACCCCCCCCCCCCACACACACACACACACACACACACATGGAAGTTTTGGCATTACTATCAAGTCCAGCTTATCCTACATTCAATTTTGCACACTTCAAAAATTGTACCAATTGACAAAACTTACAGTCAGTTCTAACACAGGAAAATCTTTTGCTTAGTGGAAATTTTATCAAATATACCATTCCCATATAATTATCCCTAGATCCTTTACAACAGTATCAATCTTTAAGCAGTCATTATTCAGTTTGAAATTTTATAGGGACCACCTGCCTTCGAAAAGTAGTTCTGCTATATTTATTAAAATTGAAGGCCAATCCATTATTTTCCCCCAAATATATTTATGTTGTATTTGGATTACAGGGAGGGTATCAAAAATACTTCTACTGCCTGCCTACTCACTGATTACTTCTGATGTCCTTTGTACTCTGCCAATCAGTGCATACAGTGAAAACAGCTGCAGAACTGCTGCCAACTATATTTATATAGATAGAATTGGTGTATGTTGTGAACAGCGTAATATAAAACAAGTTTTGCTTATACGGACTGTGTAATCCATTGCATTATAACAGATATGTATTCTGTTAATTGTGACAAAAGCCTTCAGTGCATTATCATTAGCAAATGGACAGTTTTATTACATTGCATTGATTGCTGATGTTCATAAGACCACTTGTATATCTCATATAATATGAGTGTTCTGAGAGATGTCTCCTGCTGGAGTGATGGGTACAATACACTGAACCACATATACATATGTATAAGTCTATGAATGTACTGTTGCTATATAAACTGTGCATGCTTTTCAACACAGCACAATGATGATCAGAAGGAGTCAGCAGTATACAACCAAAAGAAGTCTTGTTGATTGCCTCCCTATATTCAATTGCATTCAGATCTTTTAGGAAAATTTTATGACTGAAAAATCAGTAGCATTGTACTCTTGCAGTATGAAAAAAGTTTTTGAAACTGGTACATTGTTCTGGATGTTTACTAAGGGCATTAGTAGAATTTTTTAATTTAATACTATAATTGTGCTCACAGATTTTTTTGTCTGAGTAGGTGCTTTGCTTTCCCGCATAAAAACTATCACTTGATATATAAGACGCAATATAAACCACCCCATTTGTCCCAAAATTATAATGAACCACATCATCAATAATCCTTTTTCTATCCTAGCACTGATATATTAGCTGTATCATTGAAAATCTACATTGGCTGATACTACCTACATAAGAGAAGGACTTATTTTAATTACTTTCAAGTTTGTTTTCAAGACTGCACTTTGGAGATGGGATAGTCCATGGAACAAATCTACAACTTGGTAATTAAAATATCTAGAAGGAGGAGCAATGATTTTCTACCTACTTTTAAGCAACTGGATTCAGTAAGAAAAACAAATGTCTAGCACTAGAGTATCAATTTTTAAACTGCTCTGATTTCACCTTTTAAAAAGAATGACATGCACGTGAAAAATATAATACATCATAATTGGGTCCAAACCATCAAGAATTGTCTCCCCAAGCAAGTGTTGGGTGATGAGCCTTTATTTGTGTATAACAGGAATAGTAATCTTAAAATAAGATTAAAACTAACTGCAATAAGTCTACCTCTTTCTCAGGTAGTGTTAGGAAAATGATTAAGTGTGGTTGTTGCAGCCAGTTTAGATTTATTAATAGCAAGGCCAATATATCTGGACCAGGTTATAAAAGGACTATTAGTGAGTGATTATACTAACCTATGAACCTATGAATCTATGAACCTACTTGAGGAACAAAACTGGTGGTTTATATTTCCTCTTATATTTCCTGTGATAGTTTTTATGTGGGGAAAACAGAATAACTACTCAAACAAAATATCTCTGAGTACAATTATAGCATTAAAACCAAAGGTTCTACTAATGCCCATAATAAGCATGCACAATAATGTACCAGTTTCAAAAAGTTCATATTTTCATACTGGAACAAGTTTCTTATCCAATAAGAGGTGGAAACTGGGAAAACATGAATGAATGCAAGGAGTTGTATGATGCAACTGAGATTAACTTATGGGGTATATCTGGGTTTAAATGTATATCATGTCTATTAATTCTGTTTTGAGCATGAGAGCTGCCAGACTATAAAATCATTTTTGATTAGAATCTGTTGCATGTCTTAATGTATGTTTTAAATGCTTAGTCACATGATTTCTAGGTCATATGACCTAGATCACCTGATTTATGTGGCTACTTAACAGATTGTATAGTACTGTGTGTTTGTATTCTGAAGAAGTCTCTAACTAAAGTGAGACAAAAGCATTCAATTTCACTGAGAGACATTTGGTCAGCATTCTTTTTGTTTTTGTTCATTGTTTTTCAACTATTTTGACTGATTATCAGACCTTGGCTTTTGTTTTAAGCATTTAAAGTTCATCCCAGTTAGCGTTGGTAAGGATATCATTGAGTTTGTATGTTCACTTTTGGAAAAATTCTTGAATATAGAGGAAATGCACATGAGATTAGCCATTATTTGTATGGAAATACCACTGTGTCATAAGTAGGCTGCAGATATGTTGCTAAAAATGTTATATGAAAAGACTTTCTTTTCATAAAAGACAAAGATTTCCCTCAATATCTTTAAAACCAGACTGACAATTAGATGAAAGATTGTAAATATCCTTTGTCAATATGTGGTAATACTTACTCTTTAGGGGGATTAACAGTATTGTATTGTTGCTTGCACATTAAAGATTAAGAGCAAATTCTTATACGAACAATATTGTAAGGCAGCGATATAACTTTATGGATCTGTTAAAAATCTCTTGACAGTTACAGAAATATCATATTTTTATACTTATTTAACATTATTGGGAACTGTATAATTATTACCACTTACACAATGATAGTTTATATTTACTTGTACATTGCTTCATCACTTTCCTACCTTTAACCATTGTCTAGTGGGACAAAATAAGTCTTCATACAGTCATAATAAAACACTCATATTTTACAAAGCCAGTTATAATCACTTTAAGACAAGTCAAATTTGAGTTGATATATTCTTTACAAATACATGGTACTCTTACATGATGAAGCATAAGGAACAGAAATAATAAACAGCTACAAAAAGTGTATATAATAAAAAGAAAGACTAAAATGTCATAATATGGTATGCTCTTTAGTACTGTAAGTTTTCAGATGTTTTCCGATGTTGCTTGTATACAAAATATACCTAATGAGTTTTTCATTCCTCTGAGAGTGCTTTTCTCAGAGTGCTTTGTTGCTGTCCACAGCTGACAAAAAAGTTTTACCATATTCCTTCTTCTCAGACTTCACTGTTGCACAGTGGATACCACTTGTCTTTGTCGAGTGGGATATCACTCAGTGTAAGATTAACAGCAGCAAGAAAGGATCCTTTGTTCTTCACTATGAGTTTCAGAACATGGTCATCCAGACGTGCAATCCCAGTATACTCAATCTGTTTAAAAATATGCATATCAGTGCAATAATCAATACACTTTCTATTCATGACTGTCTGAATCAGACAATTTTATGAATTTTTATTCATTTATTTTACAAATCTTGTTCCCACAACACACATTTGAAAATGGCAAATCAAAAATAGAATAATATATTTTGTTTAGTTATCTGACGGAGTGTTTTGCTTTCAGCAGAAAAATATATATAATATAATGCGTATGTGTAGATACTGATGTACTCTGTAAGTCATACACAATTAATTTTAGGCATAGCAGACCTAATGATGTTTGGCTGACATGCTGCTAGGACTGAGATGTATAGTGCTTTTTGAATAAATTGACATTCTAATCTGGTGAAAGTCACTTCTACTGGTCAAGATGCCCCAAGATATTCTATACACAAATGGCTTTCATTCACTAGTTGTGCTCAGTGTGTAAAGAACCCCCAACCCAAAAAGCATGCAATTATTATTATTATTATTATTATAATTTGTAAAGAATATAATTTTCCTTCTTCAAATTATCAGACCTGAGTAATAATCTATGTCTATGTCTTTTCAAATTCTCCTACTTATTGTTAGTCTCAGAATGAAGCTACTCAGTGTAATTCCCCAGCCACATTTCCACAATTTGCAATGCTTAATAACACTAACAGCACCTTTTCTACCTCTACTCAGCTTACATCTTGTCACTAGCAGCAGTAAGGTTTCACATATAACCTGCTCCACTGCATTGTCATGACTACAAAATCAATTGATACTAATCTGTAGAATCACACCTCTCCTTCTCATCCAATAATTGCTGTTGGCAGTTGATGATAATGCATATGATCCCTCACTCCTAACCCTCTGTTAGCTGGTCCCAAAATGATTCAACTGGCACTTTGTTTTCTACACTAAACTATTTGTTTACGTTATGCATGGTGTGGGAAACATATACAGCTGACAGACATTGATGCATTTACTTATCATTATTTAGCTTTTGGAAAAGCAGACGGAACTTATACAACTACCTGTATAATATCAACATCTTCAGAAATAATTGTATCAATTATTTAGTGGGAGCAGACAAAGGATGGCAGTTGCCATAAAAATGAGTTGCAGGGGCATGATTCAAGAGCATTTTTCAAATTTATTTGCAGTACATCTAGCCTATGTACAACCCCAACAAGTGTATCCCAAAGTAGGCAATTTCAGTTGCAAGATGGCTTGTATATGTCTCTGTGAAATGCCACCATGATGAAGATGGTTTGTATATAACTCAGACACTGTGTATATCTTAATTACAGTTACCTATGGATGTGTATACATAATTATGCAAGCTCCATGAGCAAAGAATAAAATGGTGATACATCCTGGTCAGTGCATATAGCTTGCTGAATAATGGTACATCACTAGAAGTCTTCATGTATTTTATTTTCTGAAACAGCCAACCAACCAGTACATGTTGTTATTTGACAGTAAACTTTCTGCTATTATGACTGCTGCAAATACATTATTTATTATATAAAACAAGAGAGGGATGCTATTTTCATCCAACAAAAAACAAAAAAAAAATACTCCTTGTTTTCCCGCCTTTGCTCGACTAGTTTGGACCAGTATACAGGCTTTGCTGTATTCTGGGCTGTGTGTAGTTCCTGTGTTGGCCATTGCCTTACTTGGATAGAAGGAAGTTTCTGTGCTCACCAGTGGGAGTGGGGAGCCTTGAGCAGCCTATCTGTCCCTGGGGGAAGTGACCTCAGCACTTGAGCTGTAAATTATTGGTTGCTTTGGACCATTTCTAGCTCTTTTCAAGTTCCCTGTATAAAAATCCGCCTCAGGGCGTTTTTTTCTGGCTATATACCCAAGCAGAGCTCCACGTGGTCTTGCAGAGGGTTCCTGGCAACAGAGAACTGAAAGAAGCGACCACTTTCCAGATTTAAGTATTTTTTGGCATTTTTTATCTGCATTGTCCTCTCTGGCTTTCATTTAACTAGCTATAACTGTTTTTGTGTCTATCTGCTGATTTCTGAAGTATCTGCACTTAAAAGTAGCATTTTGGTCGACTCTGGTCGATTAATACTGTTTTTTTGTTAATTTAACTGCTGAGGCTGCCCACTAAAGTGTGCTAGCCTGTGTAAATAGATTTTACTGTTTGCTTAATTGCATTTCTGTGTGCTTTCCTGAAAAAACAAAAAACAAAAAAAATATACTCCTTGTTTTCCCGCCTTTGCTCGACTAGTTTGGACCAGTATACAGGCTTTGCTGTATTCTGGGCTATGTGTAGTTCCTGTGTTGGCCATTGCCTTACTTGGATAGAAGGAAGTTTCTGAGCTCACCAGTGGGAGTGGGGAGCCTTGAGCAGCCTATCTGTCCCTGGGGGAAGTGACCTCAGCACTTGAGCTGTAAGTTATTGGTTGTTTTGGACCATTTCTAGCTCTTTTCAAGTTCCCTGTATAAAAATCCGCCTCAGGGCGTTTTTCTGGCTATATACCCAAGCAGAGCTCCACGTGGTCCTGCAGAGGGTCCTGGCAACAGAGAACTGAAAGAAGCGACCACTTTCCAGATTTAAGTATTTTTGGCTTTTTTATCTGCATTGTCCTCTTTGGCTTTCATTTAACTAGCTATAACTGTTTTGTGTCTATCTGCTGATTTCTGAAGTATCTGCACTTAAAAGTAGCATTTTGGTCGACTCTGGTCGATTAATACTGTTTTTGTTAATTTAACTGCTGAGGCTGCCCACTAAAGTGTGCTAGCCTGTGTAAATCGATTTTACTGTTTGCTTAGTTGCATTTCTGTGTGCTTTCCTGAAAAAACTAAAAACAAAAAAAATACTCCTTGTTTTCCGCCTTTGCTCGACTAGTTTGGACCAGTATACAGGCTTTGCTGTATTCTGGGCTGTGTGTAGTTCCTGTGTTGGCCATTGCCTTACTTGGATAGAAGGAAGTTTCTGTGCTCACCAGTGGGAGTGGGGAGCCTTGAGCAGCCTATCTGTCCCTGGGGGAAGTGACCTCAGCACTTGAGCTGTAAATTATTGGTTGCTTTGGACCATTTCTAGCTCTTTTCAAGTTCCCTGTATAAAAATCCACCTCAGGGCATTTTTTTCTGGCTATATACCCAAGCAGAGCTCCACGTGGTCCTGCAGAGGGGTCCTGGCAACAGGGAACTGAAAGAAGCGACCACTTTCCAGATTTAAGTATTTTTTGGCTTTTTTTATCTGCACTGTCCTCTCTGGCTTTCATTTAACTAGCTATAACTGTTTTTGTGTCTATCTGCTGATTTCTGAAGTATCTGCACTTAAAAGTAGCATTTTGGTTGACTCTGGTCGATTAATACTGTTGTTTTGTTAATTTAACTGCTGAGGCTGCCCACTAAAGTGTGCTAGCCTGTGCAAATCGATTTTACTGTTTGCTTAATTGCATTTCTGTGTGCTTTCCTGAAAAAACAAAAAAAAAAAAATACTCCTTGTTTTCCCGCCTTTGCTCGACTAGTTTGGACCAGTATACAGGCTTTGCTGTATTCTGGGCTGTGTGTAGTTCCTGTGTTGACCATTGCCTTACTTGGATAGAAGGAAGTTTCTGAGCTCACCAGTGGGAGTGGGGAGCCTTGAGCAGCCTATCTGTCCCTGGGGGAAGTGACCTCAGCACTTGAGCTGTAAATTATTGGTTGCTTTGGACCATTTCTAGCTCTTTTCAAATTCCCTGTATAAAAATCTGCCTCAGGGCGTTTTTTTCTGGTTATATACCCAAGCAGAGCTCTACGTGGTCCTGCAGAGGGGTCCTGGCAACAGAGAACTGAAAGAAGCGACCACTTTCCAGATTTAAGTATTTTTTGGCTTTTTTTATCTGCATTGTCCTCTCTGGCTTTCATTTAACTAGCTATAACTGTTTTTGTGTCTATCTGCTGATTTCTGAAGTATCTGCACTTAAAAGTAGCATTTTGGTCGACTCTGGTCAATTAATACTGTTTTTTTGTTAATTTAACTGCTGAGGCTGCCCACTAAAGTGTGCTAGCCTGTGTAAATCGATTTTACTGTTTGCTTAATTGCATTTCTGTGTGCTTTCCTGAAAAACAAAAACAAAAAAATACTCCTTGTTTTCCGCCTTTGCTCGACTAGTTTGGACCAGTATACAGGCTTTGCTGTATTCTGGGCTGTGTGTAGTTCCTGTGTTGGCCATTGCCTTACTTGGATAGAAGGAAGTTTCTGTGCTCACCAGTGGGAGTGGGGAGCCTTGAGCAGCCTATCTGTCCCTGGGGGAAGTGACCTCAGCACTTGAGCTGTAAATTATTGGTTGCTTTGGACCATTTCTAGCTCTTTTCAAGTTCCCTGTATAAAAATCCGCCTCAGGGCATTTTTTTCTGGCTATATACCCAAACAGAGCTCCACGTGGTCCTGCAGAGGGGTCCTGGCAACAGAGAACTGAAAGAAGCGACCACTTTCCTAATTTAAGTATTTTTTGGCTTTTTTTATCTGCATTGTCCTCTCTGGCTTTCATTTAACTAGCTATAACTGTTTTTGTGTCTATCTGCTGATTTCTGAAGTATCTGCACTTAAAAGTAGCATTTTGGTCGACTCTGGTCGATTAATACTGTTTTTTTGTTAATTTAACTGCTGAGGCTGCCCACTAAAGTGGGCTAGCCTGTGTAAATCGATTTTACTGTTTGCTTAATTGCATTTCTGTGTGCTTTCCTGAAAAAACAAAAAACAAAAAAAAAATACTCCTTGTTTTCCTGCCTTTGCTCGACTAGTTTGGACCAGTATACAGGCTTTGCTGTATTCTGGGCTGTGTAGTTCCTGTGTTGGCCATTGCCTTACTTGGATAGAAGGAAGTTTCTGTGCTCACCAGTGGGAGTGGGGAGCCTTGAGCAGCCTATCTGTCCCTGGGGGAAGTGACCTCAGCACTTGAGCTGTAAATTATTGGTTGCTTTGGACCATTTCTAGCTCTTTTCAAGTTCCCTGTATAAAAATCCGCCTCAGGGCATTTTTTCTGGCTATATACCCAAGCAGAGCTCCACGTGGTCCTGCAGAGGGGTCCTGGCAACAGAGAACTGAAAGAAGCGACCACTTTCCAGATTTAAGTATTTTTTGGCTTTTTTTATCTGCATTGTCCTCTCTGGCTTTCATTTAACTAGCTATAACTGTTTTTGTGTCTATCTGCTGATTTCTGAAGTATCTGCACTTAAAAGTAGCATTTTGGTCGACTCTGGTCGATTAATACTGTTTTTTTGTTAATTTAACTGCTGAGGCTGCCCACTAAAGTGTGCTAGCCTGTGTAAATCGATTTTACTGTTTGCTTAATTGCATTTCTGTGTGCTTTCCTGAAAAAACAAAAAACAAAAAAAAATACTCCTTGTTTTCCCGCCTTTGCTCGACTAGTTTGGACCAGTATACAGGCTTTGCTGTATTCTGGGCTGTGTGTAGTTCTTGTGTTGGCCATTGCCTTACTTGGATAGAAGGAAGTTTCTGTGCTCACCAGTGGGAGTGGGGAGCCTTGAGCAGCCTATCTGTCCCTGGGGGAAGTGACCTCAGCACTTGAGCTGTAAATTATTGGTTGCTTTGGACCATTTCTAGCTCTTTCAAGTTCCCTGTATAAAATCCGCCTCAGGGCGTTTTTCTGGCTATATACCCAAGCAGAGCTCCACGTGGTCCTGCAGAGGGTCCTGGCAACAGAGAACTGAAAGAAGCGACCACTTTCCAGATTTAAGTATTTTTGGCTTTTTTATCTGCATTGTCCTCTCTGGCTTTCATTTAACTAGCTATAACTGTTTTTGTGTCTATCTGCTGATTTCTGAAGTATCTGCACTTAAAAGTAGCATTTTGGTCGACTCTGGTCGATTAATACTGTTTTTTTGTTAATTTAACTGCTGAGGCTGCCCACTAAATTGTGCTAGCCTGTGTAAATCGATTTTACTGTTTGCTTAATTGCATTTCTGTGTGCTTTCCTGAAAAAACAAAAAACAAAAAAAAATACTTCTTGTTTTCCCACCTTTGCTCGACTAGTTTGGACCAGTATACAGGCTTTGCTGTATTCTGGGCTGTGTGTAGTTCCTGTGTTGGCCATTGCCTTACTTGGATAGAAGGAAGTTTCTGTGCTCACCAGTGGGAGTGGGGAGCTTTGAGCAGCCTATCTGTCCCTGGGGGAAGTGACCTCAGCACTTGAGCTGTAAATTATTGGTTGCTTTGGACCATTTCTAGCTCTTTTCAAGTTCCCTGTATAAAAATCCGCCTCAGGGCGTTTTTGCGCGGTTGGGCGCATAGCACAGCAGCGGTTATACAGGTTTAAACTATTTCTGGCTCCGCCAAGTCTGCTCTTCAATTTTTCACTTAGAAAGCTCTACTCAGTCTATTTAGCTGTATATATTAGCACTTTTTTTTCGGGACTTCTAGTCTTAGCAAGCACTCTTATAATAAAGTAAGCACTCTTATACTAAAGTAAGCACTACAGCCATCCACTACCCCCTGTGAATACCCACTTCCCTTAAAGGCACAGCACTCCTTATAATATTCTAGTATGTCGAGTGGTAGACCACTAGCATCCTCTATTGTTCAGCTGGTTAACCTGGGAATCTTAAGACAATGTTACAATTGTCTCATAGGTTCATAGGTTCATAGGTTCATACTAGGCTATCTGCCCTAGGGCATTTATAAGCCTAGCCAGAGTGTGTATGGCTTTCGCCACCCATTTTAAATTAACTTTGCTATGCCCTTTTTCGAGGTTAGTATACTGCGCTTCTGTCTAACAGTGACACAGAAGTGATACCCAGGGTAAACCTCGATCTCCCATCCACTCATCAAGATTCCTCTTGAAGAGAGTCAATGAGGACTCTGCCTAACCTGGACTGGGATTTTATTCCAGAGTGAAGGGAGCCTCTGGGTTATGAATCTGTCCCTCCAGCATGTCCTATTTATTTCAGTGCTGAGGTTTAAGTCCCTCGAGCGTGTGGCTCGATGAGATTTGGATTTTCTGAGGTGCAGCATGTCCATTAATTCCGGGTTGGACATGGCTTTATAAGTCAGGCACAGATCGTCTCTGAGCAGGCGGTATGCCACTGAGTAGAGCTGGAGTTTCTTTAACCGGCAGCATACGGCATCTGTTTGAGCCTTGATCCTCTTGGTGAGGTACTTTTGGGGTCTTTCCAGTTGCTGCAGGTGTCTGTAAGGTACATCCCAAAGGGGCATTGTACTCAATTATGGGCCTGATGAGGGATGAGTAAAGAACCACGATGACCTCCTGATCTATGGAAAGGGAAAAATTTTCCTTTGGCCATGCTGGCCCGTGTCAATGTTCACTTGGTTGACCAGATAAGCTTCCTTATTAGGATGGGTGTTCTTTTGCCATTCCTTACTTGGATAGAAGGAAGTTGTGCCACCAGTGGAGTTGGTCTAGTTGAGACCTATCTGTCCCTGGGAATGACCATAGCCTTAGCTGTCCAAATGTTTCTTCTATTTTTAACCTCTATTGACAAAAATCCTTAGGTTTTTTTTCACTTAAAAGATGTCATTGTCAGATGTCAACCTGCTTAGATATTGCCCTTTATGACTCCTTTCTTCATGTGGTAGGGGTATACTATTTTGTGTAATACTGATTTGCAAATGTAGATTTTCTGTATATGGACTTGAAAATTTTAAGTACATTATCATAACTTGTAAATCTAAAATTGATGTTAGTTCACAACAGTGAATATTAAAATTGTAGTATTGTTCAAATATGAACAAATTCATGAAAACATCATCTATTGAAAAGATGATCTTTAAAGATTTCAAAAAAAATAGTCAAAGCTACTTGCCACACACAAACTTGCCTATAAAATTTTCATTGAATTTGAAAGTTGTTTGTAGTACACATTCAGACTACAAATGGTGTTAACCTAGTACTACTTAAACTTGTGTTAGCAACCAAATATTGTCTTAAATGTTCAATTCCAAATTCATGATCAATACAAGTAAGATTACATCCAGGAAAGAATTCAGATGTTGAAGGTTGTAATTCTCTAAGCTGTTCCAATAAATGCCGTCTTTTAAATAATATTTAGAACATTGTACTATTGGATTCAAAGTGTATCTAAATGAGAATTTTACATTAATGAAAGGGGATCTTTTGTAGTTTTGGGATACCAAAATGTTTCCCATCTAGGAAATTCAACTAATAGGAAACTATATGTTGCATAATCTATTTCATATTGACTAAACATGTCAAATAAAGTAGTATCTAATCTTAAAAACTTTTGTATCAATCTTCTTGATAGACATGTTTGTCCATTAACAAAGCTTCCATTGAGTTTATATATTGTGAATTTTCCATGACTATTTATCATGATTCTTAATCCTCACTTATCTGAGGAAAGCTAATATATGTTCCTCAGCTTCCTCACATATTTGAAAAACTTGAAGTGACTAGTGGTGGATTGAAGGTACTAGCTTTCTTAGGACCTCCTTGTGTGAAATTGTTAATATCTTTCATAATATATTTAAGATTTAATTTCCTGAGTGTTAATCTGAAATCTATAATGGTTTTGTTGAATGAGAGAATAAGACAAACCTTTCTGTAAGACGTAGTCTCTTCAGAAATGTGACAAATTATGTATCTGTATTTCATATGGTTTGAAACTCTCTTTTCCCTGGTTTTCTGAACCACTTTGGTAGTTCTTCCCCTGTGTTCGAAAATAAAGATTGGATCAAATTCATTGGTTATTATTGGTTGCTTTGGACCATTTCTAGCTCTTTTCAAGTTCCCTGTATAAAAATCCGCCTCAGGGCGTTTTTGTGGTTGGGCACATAGCACAGCAGCGGTTATACAGGTTTAAACTATTTCTGGCTCCGCCAAGTCTGCTCTTCAATTTTTCACTTAGAAAGCTCTACTCAGTCTATTTAGCTGTATATATTAGCACTTTTTTACGGGACTTCTAGTCTTAGCAAGCACTCTTATAATAAAGTAAGCACTCTTATACTAAAGTAAGCACTACAGCCATCCACTACCCCCTGTGAATACCCACTTCCCTTAAAGGCACAGCACTCCTTATAATATTCTAGTATGTCGAGTGGTAGACCACTAGCATCCTCTATTGTTCAGCTGGTTAACCTGGGAATCTTAAGACAATGTTACAATTGTCTCATAGGTTCATAGGTTCATAGGTTCATACTAGGCTATCTGCCCTAGGGCATTTATAAGCCTAGCCAGAGTGTGTATGGCTTTCGCCACCCATTTTAAATTAACTTTGCTATGCCCTTTTTCGAGGTTAGTATACTGCGCTTCTGTCTAACAGTGACACAGAAGTGATACCCAGGGTAAACCTACGATCTCCCATCCACTCATCAAGATTCCTCTTGAAGAGAGTCAATGAGGGACTCTGCCTAACCTGGACTGGGATTTTATTCCAGAGTGAAGGGAGCCTCTGGGTTATGAATCTGTCCCTCCAGCATGTCCTATTTATTTCAGTGCTGAGGTTTAAGTCCCTCGAGCGTGTAGCTCGATGAGATTTGGATTTTCTGAGGTGCAGCATGTCCATTAATTCCGGGTTGGACATGGCTTTATAAGTCAGGCACAGATCGTCTCTGAGCAGGCGGTATGCCACTGAGTAGAGCTGGAGTTTCTTTAACCGGGCAGCATACGGCATCTGTTTGAGCCCCTTGATCCTCTTGGTGAGGTACTTTTGGGGTCTTTCCAGTTGCTGCAGGTGTCTGGTAAGGTACATCCCAAAAGGCATTGTACTCAATTATGGGCCTGATGAGGGATGAGTAAAGAGGCACGATGACCTCCCCTGATCTAGATGTGAATCGCTTCATGATTAGGTGGGCTATATAAAATGTTTTTCTAACCACTTTGGCCATGTGGTTGTCAAATGAGAGATTGCTATCAACTTGGGTCCCCAGGTCCCTAATTACTTCTTCTGTACTTAATGGATTACCACCTATGTGGTAATTTGTGGCACTGTTTTTGCCAAAGGGGATGACTATACACTTTTTGGCGCTTAGCTTGAGGCCATGGCTCTGGCACCAGTTGTCTGTTTCTATGAGGCCCTTTTGGAGGATGCTTGTGTCAGCTGGAGAGTCTATTATGGTGCCCAGTTTGCAGTCATCTGCGAACTTGGTCAGCCACAGTCCTTCCATGTTGGCCTGTACCTCCGAGAAATATATACCGAACAAGAGAGGTCCCAAGACTGAGCCTTGTGGGACACCACTTGTAACTGGTTTGGAGTCTGACATGGCTCCAGCTATTCTAACCATGTGGGTTCTGTCCTTGAGCCAGTTTGCAACCCATCTAGTGACATAGGGGTTTATATTTAAGCTGGTGAGCTTATCTATAATGCCCGATTGGGTATTGTATCGAAGGCTTTTGCGAGGTCCAGGTAGGCTGTGTGGACCACCTTCCCCTCGTCAATGGCCTTGGTGACTGTTTCAAAGAAATTGACCAGGTTTAAGAGGCAGGATCTGCCCTTAACAAAGCCGAACTGGGTAGGATCCAGTGTCTGTAGGTCCCCAATATCTTTATTTATAAGGTCCATGATGATCCTTTCCATAGCTTTGCAGACCAAGCTAGTGAGACTTATGGGGCGATAGTTTCCAGGATCCGTTGAGGCACCACCTTTGTGGAGTGGGACCACTGTTGCTGTACGCCACTCTTTGGGTACATATCCTGTAGTAAGGCTGAGATTGAACAGTAGTTTTAGGTTTGGGTTTAGCTCTTCTTGGAGTTCATGTAGGCAGCCGGGACACCGTCTGGTCCCATTGATGCTGTGTTTCTTGCTTTGGAGAGGGCAGCTCTTACCTGAGCATCTGAGATGTCAGGGGGGGCAGCACTCTGCTGGGATAGATATTAGCCCTTTTGGTGGGGAGTGGGGGGAGAAGTTTGTGCTGAACCTGTCAGCTAGGATGTTGGCAATGTCTGTGGGTTCGGTGTATTTTTTGTCATTTTGGACTAATTCTGAGCATATCTGGGAATTCCCACCCAGGTTCCTAACATAACTAAAGAAAGCCTTGTGATTATCCTTAGTGTCCTGTGCAATTTTTCTCTCGAAGCTGGCCTTAGACGATTTTATGAGTGCCTGTAGTTTTTTGCTAATACTGATTAGAGATGCCTTCCCTTTTTGGGATTTTGCTCTGTCATGTAGTAGCTTCCTCCTTCTATTGTATAGTTTGTTTATGGCTGGGGTCCACCATACAGGACGTCTGCCTTTGGAGGATTGGGTCTTGGTTTTATTTGGGATTGCATGATCCATGCATTCCTGAAGGTGTTCATAGAATGCGTTTATAAAGGATTTTGTGGTCTGGGCTGTATTATCCAGAGGCCCGGGGGCTTTGAAGGATTCCACCTCGGTTTTGAGGAGTGTGAAATTTGCTTTAGAGAAGTTTTTCACTGTGGTTTTCTGGGCATGGGGTGGGGTCGGGATGTGAATATCCAGTGAGATTAGTTTATGGTCTGATCTTACCAGTGAGGGATACACTTCTGGTCTGGAGCATAGAGTCCCCATGTTGGTGATGATCAGGTCCAGTATGTTTTCCCCTCTTGTAGGAGAGGTAACAAGTTGTTCCATAGCATTTGAGTTTATAAATTCTAGGAACCTTTGGGCTAGGGTGTTGGAGCTAGAGTAATGCTCCCAGTCTATGGTTGGGTAGTTGAAGTCACCCAATATAATGGTGTTTGGAGAGACCTTCATATTTTCCAGTGTTCTCAGGAAGGCCGAGTGGGGTTCCTGGGTTTGGGAGGGTGGTCTGTAGCAGGCTATAAACTGGAAGGCAGTTTTACCCACTGTTAGTTGCACATGGATAGTCTCTGATGCTTCGCTGTGCCACCAACCTGGAGGTGTGGGTATCTTTGACTAATATTGATACTCCCCTCCTTTTGTGGTTCGGTCCAAGTTTTGGGGCTGAAAAGCATGGTATGAGGTATAACCTGGTAGTGCTGGGGTGCTCTCGAGCCTTGAACCAGGTTTCTGTTACTGCACAGATATCGATGTTCTCCATGCTAAGGAGAGTTTCGAGTGCATCTTGAGGTTTAGACTTCTGGCGTTGAGTAGCATTACTCTTAGTTTCTTATCCCTTGTGATACCTATGGAGGTGGGTTTGTCTTTGAGCCTTGCCTAAAAAGGCACTATGGGGTAGCAAGAGCCTTTGCCAATATCCAAAGCCCAGGGTGACAGGTGCAAGCCGTCCCTAGCGAAGCATCGGGCTTGTCGAGCATGTCATCCCAGGCTGACAGGCATTGGATCCCCTTTGAATGACACCAATACTTAAGCCAATTGTTGAAATTGATAATCTTGTCTTCATACTGTGGCATCATTCTTGGTGAGGGTAAGATGCTACTCAAGGTCAGGGTCATACCGGCCTGGGCTACATGCCCAGAGAGCTCCTCTATGTCTCTTTTCATGTAGTCCAGGGAGGTACGTCTCAGGTCATTCACACCAGCATGGACAATGACTGAGTCATATTTGTACTTGCCTTGGAGTGACCTGAGTGCTTGTGTTATGTGGCGGAGCCTAGCACCCGATAGGCAGCTCACCGTGACCTTCTCCTTGTTCAGCCTGGTGAGTGGGACGTCAGTGTGCCTGATGATAGAGTCAGCTATTACAAGTGTATCAGGTGTGTTGTTTAGCCTTAAGGGCTGTGACTGTTCGGCACACTGGCTTTGTGAGCTATGTGTTGCATGTGTTTTGTTTTGGGGTAGCGGTTGCTTGGGTGTCTGCTTTGGAGGTCTCTGCTGCTTAGGCAGATTTTTATTTAGAGCCTTCAAGTATGTTTTTGTGTGTTTATGTGTTTGGTTTGCTGTCGTGGTAGGTCTATGTGAGACTGGAATTGTAGTGAGTGTGGTTTCCTTCTCCTCCTGACTGGTTACGCCAGTACTGAGTTGAGAGAGCTTAGCCTCCAGTTTGGCTATATGGTTGCATCTCTCACATGTGTTGGAATTTGTTGGGAGGAGGAGAGGGTTGTCTGTGTACATGAGGCAGTTGTAACATTGCCTCAAGATTCCCAGATTCACCAGCTGGACCGGAGAGGAGTACACAGACAACCCTCTCCTCCTTCCTACTAACACAAATACTTGTGAGAGATGCAACTATATAGCCAGACTGGAGGCTGAACTCTCTCAACTCAGGACTGGCAAGACCAGACAGGAGGAGAAGGTACCCACACCTGAAGCAAAACCGATCACACATAAAACCACCACCACTACAAACCAAACACATAACAACACAAAGACATACTCGGAGGCTCTTATAAAAAACTTACCAAAACAACAGAGGCCTCCAAAGCAGACACCCAGAAATACACCCCCACAAAATGTAACACCTACAACATATACCTCAAACAACAGGTGTGTCACACAATCACAGCCCCTAAGGCAAAACACTATGCCAGAGACATTAGTAATAGGTGACTCTATAGTCAGACACACCGACGTTCCACTTACCAGGCTGAATAAGGAGAGGGTAACGGTGAGCTGCCTATTGGGAGCTAGAATCCACCACATTACACACGCACTCAGGTCACTCCAAAGCAAGTACAAGTATGATGCAGTCATTGTCCATGCTGGTGTGAATGACCTGAGACGTACCTCCCTGGACTACATGAAAAGAGACATTGAGGAGCTCTTCGATTATGTAGCCCAGACTGGTATGACCCTGACCCTGATCAGCATCCTGCCTTCACCAAGAATGATGCCTCAGTACAAAGACAAAATGATCAGTTTTAACAATTGGCTTAATCACTGGTGTCATTCTAGGGGATCCAATGTCTGTCAGCCTGGGATGACATGCTGGACAAGCAGCGTTGCCAAGGGATGGCTTGCACCTGTCACCACTGGGCTTCCGGATACTGGCCAAGGCTCTTGCCACCCCATAGTGCCTTTTTAGGCAATGCTCAAAGACAAATCAACCTCCGTAAAAACAAAATGGAAAAAATTAAGGGTAATGCTGCTCAACGCCAGAAGTCTAAATCTCAAGATGCAGGCACTCGAAGCACTTCTCAGTATGGAGAACATTGATGTCTGTGCAGTAACTGAAACCTGGTTCAAGGCTCCTGAGAGCACTCCAGCGCTACCAGGCTATACCTCATATCATGCTTTTTGGCCTCAAGTTCCAGGCCGAACCACAAAGGGAGGGGGAGTGTCCATTTTCATAAAGGACACCAACTTAACGCCAAAAAATGTATAGTCATCCCCTTTGGGAAAAACAAAGTACCCACAAATTATCACATAGACAATAACCCACTGAGTACAGAAAAAGTAATCAGAGACCTGGGGACTCAAGTCGATAGTGACCTCTCCTTTGACAACCATGTTGCCAAAGTGGTCAGAAAGACATTCTACCTTGCCCATCTCATCATGAAGGGATTCTCATCCAGATCAAAGGAGGTCATTGTACCTCTATATTCCTCCCTTGTCAGGCCCATGATTGAATATAATGCTCCATTTGGGATGTATCTCACCCGGCACATGCAACAACTGGGAAGACCCCAGAAGTACCTCACCAAGAGGATCATGGGTCTCAAACATGTGCCTTATCCAGCTAGATTAAAGAAACTCCAGCTCTATTCAGTAGCATACCGCCTGCTCAGAGGTGATTTGTGCCTAACATATAGGGCCATGTCCAACCAAGAACTGATGGACATGCTCCATCTCAAAAATCCAGATCCACCAGAACCGAATAAAGATTTCAACCTCTGCACAAATATGAATAAAACATGCTGGAGGGATAGATTCATAACACAGAGGTTACCCGTATTCTGGAACAAAATCCCAGTTCATGTGAGACAGAGCCCTTCATTGGCACTGTTCAAGAAAAATCTCGATGCATGGATGGGAGATCGTAAGTTTACCCCGGGAGTCACCTCAGTGTCACTACTAGACAGAGGTATAGTTTACTAAATAATGGGGTCCCACATGTGTCACTACTAGAGAGGTGCAACTATATAATACGGGGTGGCGTAAGCCACATCATTGTTGGCTAGGCTTGTAAATGCCCCAGGGCAGATAGCCTAGTACACTACTATGAAACTATGAAACTAAGTGTTTGTAGGAGCTTATCCAAAAAAGCAGTCACTCATGAATTGCCAGTACATAACCATGTTTATGTTCACATACTTAGTCTCCTATGATTGAGATGATTAAACTATCTGCAGAAAGGTGTTTTCCTTAACACATAAAGTATACATTTTTTATTGTTTTCAAGAAAACAATGGCAGATAATGTTCAGCATAACAAATATGGTTTACACATTCTTCATGTAGCAATTGCACACAGTTGTTTATATACATACAATGTTTATATATTTTAGGAATAGAAAAAGCTAAAATAAAGATAATTGATAGATGAAACTTATAGGTCCTATACAGAGAAAAACAGATGCATAGTTAAAATTAAATATGAATAAAATGATTTATATATTAAGTTTTAATAAAGTAAAGGAAGTGCACAGAGCCTTCAAGACCTTTATATTTTGTTTAAATAAGACATGTTATCTTAATCAACTGACTATAAAACAATTGTTTTTTTTTTTCAACTTTCAGAAAAAAAGGTAAGATAATTATAAGGTTGACTCTAGACTAAACTTTGTCATAGCAATTGTTTTTCTTGAAATTAGATGATGAGTTTCAGATCATGATAGGTTAATAAATGGGAAGTACCACTAATCCCATCAGGATTATATGCATGAACCTAACTGGCCAGAGCATGCCAACAGAGAGCAGTATCATTAGAGTTTCATTTAGTAATAACCAAACTACACAGAATCTCACATGTCAAGTCTAATGTCAAAAGTCTCTAGCTCACCAAGTTTTCAAAGGACTGCAAATTGGCAGCTATCAAAGGTTCTCCCCATGACACCTACAAGAGGGTCTGACACAAACAAATGACTAGTGCAAGAGCTACATATTGAAAGTCAATGTAAAGAAATGCATAGCTGTGCCCTTTGAGAAATTATCTATGCAAGTTAATTACTCCATTGATAAACACCCCTAAGAGGTGGCCTGATAGCTAGGTATCTGGGAACATATGTAAACAGTAATCTGGCCTTCAACCAACACATAGCTATGACAGTAAAAAAATCATTCTATGTCACACAACTGATAAGCAAGGGTATGGAATCCAAGTCTAAGTAAGTTACAGAGTACATTGCTGCCTTTGGCATGTACCTAACCAGGCACTTGCAACAGTTGGAATGCCCTCAAAGGTTCCTCATCAACAGAATCCAGGGTATGAATACCTTGTCTTAAACAGATTGCCTTAACTGAGAGGTGATCTATGCCTAGTATATAAGGCATCCTCAAATGCAACTCTGATGGATCTCTTGCACATCTGCAAAACAAACATCACCAGAAACACTAGACCCAAGGGTATGAATGTTGCCTCTGACATAAATAGAATATGATGGAGAGACAGATATATGTCTTGTAGGATTTCTGCCCTATGGAATAAGCTCCCCATCTACATGAAGCAAACTTCATCCCTGACCCTATTCAAAAGAAACCTTGATCATTGGATGGGAAATTACAAATTCACCCCTGGTCTGGTCCCCATAGTGTCTAATCGACAAAGGCTGACAGTAAGCAAATTAAATTCCAACTGAACATACCTCCCCACACATACATGACCCTTAGCTACCACTTTACTAACATAACCCACATTATACGAGTCCAAGGAGCTCAAGGACAAAACTGGATTGGGTTGCACAACTTGGCTTGTAAAGACACTGGTGGTCCTTAGTCTAGTGTAAACCTAAAAACCTATGAATCTATACAATGTGAAACAATATTACTTTGAATGATCCTATTTCTAAGACACTTTATAGTGCTAATCCTTCACCACTGATGCATCTTTAATTTATTTAAGAGTTTCCCTAAATTAGAGTGTTAGTCTAAAACTGACTTTGCTAATTTTAGTTGCCAAATCAGAATTAAACTAGTATACAGTCTAGGCAGTATTTATATTTAGTTAATATACTAAAAATTTAGTTGTGGTTCTGGTTTACATGGAAATCATACAGAATGTTGCCTGAGTTGAAGCTATAATATTGTATTAACAGAGAAATGTTGGTCATTTATTTATAGCTTTATTCTTATCAAAAGTAATCTGTCCCTTAAGCACATTTTTAATTTTCCTTGTATTTTGATCCAGGGCAGTAACTTGTAGTAAAATGAATTCAGAGAAAATAAGGAACAAAAATTAAGAATTCCATATACTTGGTTTTGTGACTGTTATAGCAACATCATTCTGGATAGAAAAAAATATTTCATTTATCATATTTAAGATGTGATATTAGAACAAAATGCAGATGATAAAAGTCAGGATATTGGAAATGCCACCCTTCTTCTAGATGATATTCCTCTTGCATATAGTTAAATGTATTTGTGCCAGAACATAAGCTAGTGGGTCAGATAACATAATATGTTACAAAATGTAAAAAGAATACTTGCCTTAAATTAGGGTAAAAGCTGAAGAGACATTTTGGAAAAGGAAGGAAAGGAAGCAGAAATTATTTTGTGAGTCAGTGTGTATATTATATATATATATATATATATATATATATATATATATATATCACAGTCAGTGCAGAAAGTGCTTTATTTTCATGAGGAACTATATTTTAATAAAACTGGAACAGTGTGTGGTATAAAATCCATCATTTTGGTGAAGTAGTTTGTGTCATCTAAGTTTTACGTAAGTACAGTTTTACCTTTTGCAATGAGGAAATAATAAAGAACTTGAGAGGCTTCAGAGAAGGACCTACCTGCCATTTGAAGTACTGCAAAAGGGCAGCTCTGATTGTTCCTGTTGTGATGTCATATACATTTGTGCTAAGTAGAAAATGATCATGAATTTGATTGTGAGCAGTGAGACATATCTTCTCCCTCAAATGGAAGAGCTGATGGTAATGTTGCATGGTGTAACTTTGGTATCCTAAGCAATTATAGATGCTGAATATGAAGAACCACTACTTGGTAATAATTCTTAAAAGTATGTGATGAACTATATGCATAAATGTGTCAGTGTATATAGCATGCTACCATTTGGTGTATGCTCAGTACTATAGTTTTCAGAGAATAATAGAAAATGTTGAAATAACGTAATGGCATTGTCCAGGTAAAGGGTTTTCTGATTACTTGAAAGAGAGATATTTAAGATTATGGACTAGTAGCTTAAACCACAGACCAGAATCTGAGATGCTTTCAGAAAGGAAAAAGTTACTTCCACACAGAAAATTGTAAAAGTGTTCAGACATTTTTTTTGGCTTGATCAACTATTACAGAACATTCACGCTTAGCCAAAATCAGTTACCCCCCCTGATGAAGATGATGAAAGGTAATTTCTGTCAGCAAAAGAAATGATTTGACTAGAGAGCTTTATTAAAATTTAAAGAAATACTGTCCTGTGTTGATACGCTATAGCCAAGAGTTACCTGTAACACTTGCTTGTAATGACTCTACCTGTGTAATAGGTACAATGATTCAACATCATGACCATTCCCTTTCATCTGATGTAAAGTATTGTCAAATGTGGAAAGAATTAATGTTTTGATCTTTAGACTAAGATATTACTAACACTGTTTGGTGAGCATAAGAGTTTGCCTGTGGCAGATGAAGCTAGAATTCAGAGTCGGACTATAATGTATCATGTACCTTGTATCCTCTTGCGATCATGTCTAATGCGAATTCTTATAATTTTTATAATATCTATGTTTTTGTTGCTGAGTTTTTCTGCCATTTTGCTATTTTGTTTTATGAACAGTATTATAGTCCTATTGACTCAGACATATAAACTTTGCATAGGTTTGTATATATCCTGTCCTAAGTGAGAATACCTATAGGGAGTACTTTTGGACATGTTTCTTTGCTTAGATATATTAAAATGAATTATGGTATGTTCTATGTAAGCCAATTTTGAAAGACGCCTCATATCTATCTTCGTGGTATACTAACTTTATGCTTGTTAGTTCTCGGTTTGTGTGTTTACCATAGCGCAATTTGTTATACAACAATATGCCAGAAGCATGTCTGCTAAAATTTAAAAATAAAAATAAAAATAGCTTCTTCTTGGTATACTAATCTTATGCTTGTTAGCCACTAGTTTGTGTGCTTATTATAGCGCAACTTGGTACATAACAATATGATAGAAGCGTGTTTGTCAAAATTTAAAAATAAAAATAAAAATAAAAATGAATTAGAATAATATTAAATAATAATGGAGTTATTCAATATTTTCGTTTTTAATGTAACTATTATTACTATAATAATGTACTATATTCATTAATAATTAACACGAGTTTTTAGCTTTTAGCTAGCGTTGATTAAATTAAAAGCACTATTTTCATGCTGTTATTATTTAACTTTTGGATGAATGAAATCTTATGATTGATATATATCTTTACTCATATATTTTTATATATTTCTGCACTTTTTGCATTTTTACATTTTTCATATTTACGTCATGCAGTATAACCATTATTGTGCTAAATGAAAGCTGTTTCATACTTTTTGTTTTGTTGTCATCACTTTTATTTTACGGTGACTCTATATAAGTATTTTGGCTATACCTCCAGCCATATATGGGCAACATTTCCTGATTCATGAATCTTTGAGCTAATGGTTTGTTAGCCCTTAATTATTTGATTGTGTTTATTGTACAATCAAGTAGTATTGGCAACTTCAGCATTAGGCTTTCTAAACATGGGCATAGCTTCCTGTAAGTGCCTATTAAAAGTTTTACTAATATCTAGATGGTTACGGTGTGAATATTCTTCATGTTATTTTGCTTCTAAAAAGACATTTATCTAATGAACATCAATATTATTTACATTCTAAAATTTTGTTTCTGGGTGTCATTGAATGATGATAAGGTTGCTTGCATTTAATTGTGTTAGACTGCTTGTGACGTCAATATTGAATTCTTATTTTATGCAAACAAGCACTTTGGTTGCTTATTTAATGATTGTTTCAATTATCTAATTGAAAGGCAATGCGTTTGGTATAAAAGCACTCATTTGGTTTTGTAATTTATAACCTGAGGAAGCGCAATTTATATTGCGTGAAAGCGCTTGTTTTCTGATCTACAATAAATTCATTTTATATTTTTTATCTTCGTGGTGGTTTCTACATTTCTTCAGTTACTGTAACACTTGCTTGTAATGACTCTACCTGTGTAATAGGTACAATGATTCAACATCATGACCATTCCCTTTCATCTGATGTAAAGTATTGTCAAATGTGGAAAGAATTAATGTTTTGATCTTTAGACTAAGATATTACTAACACTGTTTGGTGAGCATAAGAGTTTGCCTGTGGCAGATGAAGCTAGAATTCAGAGTCGGACTATAATATTGTCAGCCTATAGTTATTAGAGAGAGTAAATAGGTCCAAAGTAGATCTCAGGAATTATCATGGAAAAACAGGTCCAGTTTGAAATTGAATGTTCGATGTTAATTTAGGGATTTACTACAGCATAAATGCTTACCTTATGAGACTCGCACCACTGATGGATAAAGGGCAATACAATGTTGTGGAGACGACTCCAGATACTGCACTCTGGAATTGTGATAGTGTTGGTATGATTCATTTTCTGGTCATGACTTGTCCCCTATTCTGAGCAGTAGACTTATGAACAGTGTGATGTGACTACAACCCAAGAGTCAGTACGTGACGTAAGGAAATCACAAAGAGTTAGGAAACCACCTCAATGTCTGACCTACTGAGTAGTGAAGTTAATGCTACCCATACTGATCTTTCGCATAAATGTGACTGTATCTCAGTACTGAATAAACCACTTCAGGGATGAACAATTTTCTGGACAATGATGTAGTACAGTTTTACCCCCATGAAATATTAAATTGGTTTAAACTACAAATTAGGCAATGCTGTGTGTAATCAGTTAAGTAAGTGAACCTTACAGAAATAGGCCTACTTACTATTATATAAGTCACTAAGTTCATGTCTTATACTCACACTATACTCAGTCTATGTTTAATAATAAGAAGCCCCCAGGCTGTGCCATTTTTGGTCTCTATGTGAATTTTTTCAAAGTATATAGCAGCTAGGTACACAACAATCATTTCATACAGATTGCAGTGGTGTTCAGCTGTACTGCCATTTTCCCTCATCCAGACAACTTAAATGTAGTCCATGCTAACATTCCATATTTATAGCAATTGTGCTTGCCTATAAAAAGAGTAATGTGTTTACTATAGAATTTAGAACCTAAAGCTAGTCTTCGACTGATTTTTTTCTTGTAGCAAGCAGAGTTATTGGAATGTCTGCCCTGCTATACTGTAATAACTGAATGTAAAACAACTCTGTTATTAATTGTACCAGCATTAGAACGAGTTTAGCATTTTCTGCATTAGAAATAGAAACAGTAATAAGGTATAGTATTACATCCTCCTTTGTGTGCATATTAAGGAACAGAACCGCACATGATTAAGCAGAGACCTTTGACAAATTAAAACTGTCATGTAAAAATCTGTCAGAATCTGAAAATATACTGTTAAGAAAATGTAAAGGTCAGGAAATTTAAGTTATATTCCTCTCAATGCATAAATAATCCCCACTACTTTAACATACTTACAATTTCATTATAGGCAGGATTTCTAGATTTTGGAACAGCTTTTGTTTTTCTCTTTGTTATATGTTCTGTATCAGGTAAAAGGTAAATTTCCACATATGCATCAGGAGCAGAACCATCTGAGGATACCTTTAAAAACCATAAGCCACAACAAGAATTAATACAAACATGAGGCACAACAAGAATTAGTAAAAACAAAAGGCAGAACAAGAATTAGTGGCTTAAGTAGTTAAATATGGAACACAAAAAAGGTCTGTTACATCATTAATATAGAATAACAAATGCAGCTTCATTTATAAGGGATCAGAAGCTGACAGGCTGTGATTCTATAGCAGAAATCAGAAATATTGATGTTGTTTTTTATTTTTAACAAAACATGCCAATGAGTAGATTAGATACTTCTAACACTGTTGACTCAGTGTGGGCTTGCTTATCCTTCTCTGGAAGCACTATTGCATATTCCTTGATAATGTGAAGAACAACAACTTTTTAGACTTAACAGAGCATACGTTTCTAACATGACTGAGATTAGCCTTCTTGCAGCATCTGCTTAGTACATTCTGTTTGCCAATAAAAAAATGGCCTTTTGGAAATACTTGTATTTATGTCATATATTCCTCCCTGCTTAAACCCCTTCTGATGCTCCTTTTCACATGTTGATCAGTCCCTTTATCTATCCAGTTTTCTTGCCAGCCAAGGCATCAGCATAATGCAATTTATTAATTTGCTGAGATAGAAGGTAAATGGACATAAATTAATTTTGCACATGTCATATTCACTGAATACTCTGATTTCAGATACCACCGCCATTATAGTTGTACTGCAGAATCTTCCGGCTTCTCTAAGCAATTCCTATTCTTTTTTATTGGTTTTGTTTCCCTAACCACAGATTATTTATTTATACCTCAAATCCATAGTGTGTGAATTGTATGAACTGCCTTCAGCTTTGTCATCTACTAGTTCTGGTTCTGACCTCCCAGTTAGTAGCCTCTGATTTTGTCAGTCACTATTCAATATACATTTCTGGATACTTCAGCAGTCTAGTCTACCCCATTTCATCCTTTTAGTTTACCTTTACCAAAGTCTTCAAGACTCTGGATAACATGATTTATAGTTATAACCCCAAAAAGCCGTTGACAGAAATGGAAATGTGCGATCAAATCCATGAATTTATACTAGTTCTGAAACTCTACATGACTGGTTCCCTTATTTTGGCTGTTTCTTCATCCCTTACTTGTCAGTGTTGAATTATGTATAATGACTTATATATTTTATGCTGGTACCCCCCGGTGGTCACTCTTCTTGCCCAACTAAAGAAAAAGAAAACAAGACTTTATGAATTTTGGAACTGTAGCCTTATGAGACTTTTAGTTCTTAAAGATATTATTACTTTTTCTAAAATGTAAATAACCCCTGAAGTGAGACATCTATATTTCTACATAACCCTTGTTATGAATTAACTTTTTCAGATGCATGTATACATTTGTATGTAGTCTATTTTATTTTTTTTCTATAAGTGATATCACTTGTGTTTCCATTTTTTTCTGTCAGAGTTCTCATTTTCTGCTTTAGTTATAATGCAATCAATATTTTATGACTGAGCAAACAAATTCTGTTTTGCAATACTCTCTATTTTTTTGTAGTTATACTATCCTGTATAATTTATACTGTGACATTACTATGTCCTCATTTTACTTGCTTGTTGCTTGACTTTCATGCTTGTTGTGGGTAATAATGTTTTTGTAGCTTCATAGGATTTGTGGTGATAGTTCATGGATTCAAAGATTCATAGATTGCTACTAGGTTAACAGACTGGGGGGGCTTTCTAAGCCTAACCATGCTTTCCCAAAAGAATAACAATGTCCTGTATCCAAATAGGGCACTGAAGGCCAAGCATTTATAAGCCATCTAAGTCCATAAGGGACATGGCTACCAGGCCCAGTTTCCCAATTTCCTATTTCCCATCCACTGGTCTAGGTTGCATTTAAATTGGGTAATTGGGAAACCTGTTCCAGAGAAGAGGGATAGTCTCTGGTACACATATCTGTCTCTCCAGCAGGTTCTGTTTAAGTTAGAGATAAAATTCAAGTCCCTAGACTTTGTAGTCCTTGTACTATTTGACTTACAAGTATGTACAAGATTCTTAAGTGTGGTGTTTGTGGATGCCTTGAAAGCCAGAAATACAGTAGATCACCCCTCAGCAAGCTACTGTATAGAAGACTGGGTAGAGGGAAACAGCTTTAAGCTGCTCTGAGTAAGGCAGGTTTGTCACACCTTGTATTCTTTTCGTAAAGAACCTTTGCGGTCACTCTAATTGCTGCATATGCCTGGTCACGTACATACCAAATGGAGCATTGTATGCTATTATTGGTCTGATAGGGGCAGAATACAGTGGGATAATGACCTCTTGCTTAGATGCCATACACTTAGTTGTGCAATATAAAAATATTTCATCACCACTATGGCCAACATTTGGCAATAGAAACAAAACTGTTTTTCTTGATAAAATAAAAACAAACCAGCTGATAAGTCTACAAAATCTTTAGATGAGTCAATTGGCAAAACAAGCATGGCAAATAGGCAGAATACTTCCAATATGAAAAGTAGGCAAACAACAAATTATGTAATGAAAACTGAGAAAACAGGAAGGTGAGTATGCTAAAACATAAAGTTCTAAATTAACCCTAACTTTTTAGCACACAGTAGAAGAGCACTAACTGTGACCTAGGTGACATGGGTTCATTATCAACCCTGTTTGTGGGGCAATCATGTGGGAAAGGAGGAGCTTAAGGGGCATTGCCTAGTTGCCTATTTGGGGGGGGCAGAACAGGGTTCCCACATTCAGAGACACACAGGGCAGTATGATTTCTGTGGTGGAGACCATGCCAGCCTCCTTTCATGCTTTGGGGTGGGATAGTGGGGCTGCTCAGTGGAAACACTGTAGTAGAAATAAGGGGATGTCCTGTGCAGTTAGCCTAATTCATTTCCCTTTCCTGGCATTATGTCTGGAGTATGCACAGAGATTAAGTCTCAAGTAAAATCCTAAAATAATCCACCATTGATGGCTGTTTGAATGATGACCTCTCTTGGTTGATTCTTGCCCTGGTGATGTGGAAAAAATAGGCTGACTGAACGAAAAGGAGTTGCTGATCCATAGACAATGGTTGGAAAAAGCGAAAAAAAAATTAAATTCAATCTTGTTACCCTGATGCTTCAATAATGATACCAGCCTTGTAGCTAGGACAGAGTTGGTGTAGAACACACTGCACTATTGACTATTACAAAGGCAATATGCAGTATAATCAGTTTATAAATAACCTTCTGTCTATTGTCACATGACCCCTCATCTGGAAGACTGCAGATTGCAACTATACAAAAAAACAGCTGAACCCTGTATTTGGATAAATTGTAATTAAAAGCCACCAAACAGGAGCACTTCATAAACACAGACCAAAGATAATCCATGAGCAAACAGGAAGCCAGATCAGCAATTTCCATTCCCACATTATGTGGCATAAAGATGGCAATTAGTAATCCTTTATTATACATTGACTCCCTATTACTATTTGAAAATGTGCACGCTGATTGGCCCAGCCCAACCAGCGTGTCCATTGTAAATCCCACAATATACCAACAGAAAAAGGTCCGGTCACCCGCACTTTTTTTCCATTGGTATAAAGTGCCCCAAAACCTTTTTT
The DNA here is from genome assembly GCF_019279795.1 of Protopterus annectens. NCBI lineage: Eukaryota > Metazoa > Chordata > Ceratodontiformes > Protopteridae > Protopterus > Protopterus annectens. The sequence continues at coordinate 814,393,284 of NC_056745.1, forward strand.
TTTACAATTAAAAAAAAAAAAGAGAAAACGGAGCAACGGAGACTTTCTTTTCTCGATTGCTTCCATTTCAAAGCATTCATGTATTGGGTATGCATGGGAATGCAAGTCCCATACGCATGCGCAGTACATCAAAATGAAGAAGCAGTATACCACAACCGGCGGAAGAAGATTAGTCCGCCGTTATACAAAGACATTCTTTAAGAAAAGTAAGTATTTTTTTCTTAAATAATGTCATTGTATAATAGCAATAACCGAATCCATGGTTGTGGTATACTGAAGATTTACCCATGGTTGCCTTTGTTTAATCACTCAGGCTTCACCCTCGTGATTAAACCACACCGACCGTGGGTAAATCTCCAGTATACCACACCACGTCGTCAGTTATTGCTTTAGTATATGTATTTCATGTATAACATCTCCCAGTGATAACTGCAGCAGTATATTAAATGTAACTAAACAAATTCTCTAGTATGTAGATTCCCAGTTTCACAGAATCCTTGTATTAAATAAAACAAAAGTTATTTTTGCCTAATGGCCACACCCATCTCCACCTACACAGTTTGCAGCACCACAAGAGCTACATAATTTCAAGTAATGAACTGACAGTCCACAGGTTTCTGAATGCTACAGCTGAGTGAATGTTTATAATTTGCAGTTCTAAATCATCACGTCCACACATGCAAGTGTCTTGTCAATTTGGTGACAGTTATGAAAGTGCCCGGAAGCCAGTGTGATTGCTTTTCACTGGAACTGGGGCAAGCCCTGGGTTGAAGAGGTCTTCATTTTCTTTGAATGTGACAAAAGCAACAGCAACCAGAGATTAAAACACACACACACACACACACACACACACACACACACACACACACACACACACACACACACACACACACACACACACACACACACATGCATTCAGATATAGCAATGTGTATATATTTAGTTAGTTAGTTAGTTAGTTAGTTAGTTAGTTAGTTAGTTAGTTAGTTAGTTAGTTATGCATTTATTTATTTTTAAACCAATTAACCATGGCATTTATTTGCTATAGACAATAAATAAATAAATACAGAAACAGATGTATAACAATCCCAAGGTGACCTTGTTAAAAGAAAACATGCCTGCAGTGTGGCAAGGGTCCTACAGGGCAGTTGACGTGACAATTCAAGTCATGTTATAGTTAATACAACCACTCTCCTGGCATAGTGGGATAAAGACCTGATGATTACCCAGGCAACTTTGGTCTGATTAATGGCTCAGATGACAGATCGAATTGCAGGGACTGATGTTTTTTACATACTGGGAAAGGCTGGCACTTATGTGGATATTCCCTGCAATAATGTGGGCAGAGACTGCAGTCTAAAGAGGTGCAGGGTGGTGGACCTGGCTTTAGATGCTGCAAAGATGGGATGATACACCACACATTCCTATTGCATACCCACTCCCTGGGTGTAACTACTGATACTACTGCTGGAAGACCAGAAGTCTGTAGGTTCTGTTCACACTCTATATGATTGGATTACTGACACTGCAGTGCAGCACTATGGGGCAATTGCACTCCTGAGTGTGTCATTCTTTGTATGAGATGTTAAACTAAGGTCCCATCTACTTGAGTTGGTGGTAACTCAGATTGGGACTAATCCAGTCAACAAAATGATAAATAAAAGGAAATAAACACTAAAAAAATGGAGGAGGTGTAAAAATGGTCTAGGCCACTAAGTAAAAATATCCCGTGGTTGATGGTAAGTTGACAAAATACCCATTAGAATCCACAAGGCTCCGGCCTATAATGGAGGTTGTTTGGGAGTGTTTTGGAGAGGCTGGCAAACAGGGAATGGAAGTGGGGCAGTGAGATGATGCAAGAGGAGTAAAAAGTACTCAGAAAAAAAATGATACCACTTGAATGTTGCAAGGCTTCTGCTCCATGGGTAGAACAGTATAGAAAGCCCATGACACTGAAGCATAAAGTGAAAGGTACTTCATCTGTACATGGTGTGAGAAGAAGCTGGAGTTCCATTGGCTATAGCATGGGGTAAGGGTATTTTTGTTAAGATACTTGCAGTGATAACCCAGATATTTTGGGCAGCACAGCACTCAACTTCTTTGCTGAAGGATTAGGATAAAGCCAAAAATAATAATGTACAGGAGGAAGAATGGACCAAAATCAAGGTCACATTTTAAATAGTACTCTAATTTACTTAAAAAGGCAATAGAACAACAACTTTTGCATCAAATTTCATTTTCTAAATGATAAGAAATATAAACACTGATGTCTGTTATCAACAACTGCCTGTTATCCTCAGTGATTAACCAGAAAATCAAAAAATTGATGAGGGACACAAGTACACCTTTTAAACTCTTAGCTCAAGAAATCTGGACAAAACCTGACATAATGGGGGGACAAAGGCATAAAAATAAGGACAGATGTTAAATGTTGCTCTTATAAACTTAAAAAGTTGCTAGAGTAACAGAATTTGTCTGGCATGAATTTTTCTGAATGGTATGAGCTCTGAAACTCAAACATCCCCCAGATTCTTGAAAGCTTGCACAGCATGCAAGATCAGTGCAGGGGCTCAAGCAGACCATATGTCTGCCGTGCAATCCAGGAACAGCCTGCAGGGGCATGCAGGAGTGCTCCTGCACTAATCCTGCATGGCCTAAGCCCTGGTATACAAATCACCCCATTTGCTGGAGAAATCTATGCAAATGAGGTGATTTTGCAATCCAGGAAGCTTGCAACAGTCCATGCAGGACTAGTGCTATCTGCAGAAATGTACTCGGTTAGTAACCGAGTACATATCTGCAAAATCCAAAACGGAGCAGTGACACCTACAAATAAAGGCCGCATATCATGTAGTAAAGATGCCAATGGCCAAGTATAAGGCCATTGGCATTGCAAACATCAAAACAAATACAGAAATCAACTTTTATTTTTTTTAGCCGATCTCAGCTGTTTAAGCATAGGGCAGTGGCGCGCAAACAGGATCGAGGGGAAAATAACAAAATTAACTTAAATTAAGCTTTCTAACTAAAATCAGTATTCTGCCATGCAAGTCAATAGCAGGCAGAAGACAACATGGCCAGTGAGTAGTGGTTGTTAAGGGGGGAGGCTCAGTGTGAGACATGTAACTATGCATTAGCAGGCAATCCTTTGCAAATGAGGGGAAGGATAATGAATCCCAGTTTCCCCCAGCATGTGAGTCAAGTCCCAACAGTGTAAGAGGAGGAATAGCTTGGTGCAAGCCTAGGAGTTAGTTGACATCATGGGGGGGGGGGTGTCAGGAATACTGTAAGCGGATTGGAGCCCTGTGGCTTGGATTTGCTCCTAGCTTAGTACAGCTAAGCTAGGGGGGTGTCTAAACCTGCCTAGCATTTTTTACAAAGCCTAAGCGGGTTTGCGTGCTGTGCACCAGGTTTTACAGGAAGAAAAAAGTAGTTAAACCAGGATATAGCAGCAGTGTGCACATTTGAGCATTCTGCGCGCACGCGGGCTTAAACAGGAAGGCAATGGGAAGGAAAAACAGCAGTAGGAAGGTAATCAAAGAGAACTAGCTTAGCTAGCAGGTGAAATGTATCAGAATTAGCCAATTACACAGGCAGCAGACCAGCCCAGGCCAGAACACTGCTATAAACTATGCAAACACCTTCCCCTCTGGTTTTTCCCACACTCTACACCACCATTGTAAACAAGTGGGGAACTTTTAACACTCACAACAGCAAAATTATATGGGCTGCAATTAAATAGCTATCATACAAAAACTTGTGGAGGAGGCTGAGGGTGGTGAGGAGGTGAATGCTGTCAACCAACCGACAGTGAGGAGACGGAGAGGAGTGTACAGACCCAGGGTACTCTACCATGGGCTACATGAGCTGGAGATAGTGGAGCGCTATAGGGTGGACAGGGACCTCCTACAGCAAACTGTTGAGCTGTGCCGGTCACACTTGACACACAAAACTAACAGTGAGGAACCCATCCCATTGGATAGCAAGGTATGTGTAGGCCTATGAATATTAGTCACAGGTACCTTCCAATGGCCAAAAGGGGATTTGATGGGGATTTCACAGGCATCAGCATCCAGGGTACTCCACCAGTTCCTGGATGCCATGTCAGCATGTCAGTGAGCACTTTTATTTCCCCAATACCCACAGGGCATTGGCCAGCAATATGCAACTGTTCCACCAAATAGCAGAATACCTTCAGGAAGTGGATGCTATAGACTGCATGCACATATGCATCAAAGCACCACAACTGCCAGGTCGAGTGTGATGTCCAGGGCATAATAATGAATGTGTGTGCTGGCTACCATGGAAGCTATCACAATTCTAACATCTGGCATCTGACGCAGCTGTACCAGAGATTTGCCAATGGGGACATCCCTGACCATCACCTAGTGGGGGATGCTGGATATGCACTGGAGCCGTGTCTGATGACGCCCATCAGAAATGCACACACACCCGAACAAGAACTCCATGATGAGGTACACGCACAGACCAGAATTATAGTAGACCATGTGTTTAGGGTGCTCAAGTCGTGGTTCCAGTGCCTGGATGCATCTGGTGGAGCCTTGCAGTACTCACCAGCTACATGTACCCAAATTGTCCTTGTATGTGCCATGCTACACAATATGATCCTGCAGAAACAGCTGCAGCAGTAACAGCACAAGGCAGGGCCACACAGTCCCCCACCATTGCCAAGGCCTGCATTGGTACAGAGTGACTTGGAGGAGGAACAACCTGTGCCTGCCCCAGTAGGCAGAAGGAGGTGTGCCCAGTATGCCCTGGGCTTGGCAAAGAGGCAATGCATAGCACATACACTGACACAAGAGGGACCCAGGGAATAACACCTTTTTCTGGCTCTCACATACAGTAAAAGGGATGCCAAACATTACACTACCTGTGCTTAACCATGTGTAGGGAGTGTACTATGTGCACCCGACATAGGCAGCCCTGCAGCACCACCCTCAGTACTGGGACACTCACAAGGTAAGTGACTCACACATGCCAGTCAGGCGGGTTCACATACCCAAAAACAGTCACGGCCAGCAGGACAGGTGTAGACAAACACAAACAAAGGCTGTGCTATGGCCTTTGAATGAGGCCTATGGGTAACCTCCCGCCCCAGGCCTACACAGACAGACTACAAAAGGTCAGGCAATGGGATGTCAGTTCTGAAGGGTACGAAGTCAGAAACTAATACGTAGGTAATTAAAAGCTAAGATCTGTAGTACACTGGTATGCCTCTAGTCAGCATGATAGGTAAGACTGCAGACTTAAATGGAGTACCCGACATACCAGTACAGTCCTAGCAAATGTGTACAAGTGTCAGGTGTGCCCCCCATCCTACATAGAAATGTAGTCACAGTCAGGTGTGCCCCCCCAATCCTGTGTAGAAACATAGAAATAACCGAACAGCAAACCAACCCGCCAGTACGGCTAGTGCAACGGCCCAAACAACAATATACCCAAAAAATAAATGGAGCCAGCACAAATTCTGTGTGAAAAACAGTGTATTATAAAATACACATAAAATACAAAATAACCAAATTAACTTCAGACCGGTTTTGGCTATGCAGCCTTCCTCAGTGAGCAGAAAAAACGTGAGATTTCCCTCCAGCAATATATATACATACATTAGCCAAAAGGCACATTATACATCAATACAAAAGCTTAATTGCCTTAATTAGAAGTACTCATTAAGGCCAGGTGGAAACAGCGCCCCTAGCTTAACAATCCACTTTTTTCTTTTAGGTTTAATATTTCATGTAAAGCAGCCCTGTCATTTGTTTTCCTTATGATACAATCAATGATAGTGAATCTAAAAATGCCAGTCGTATGGGAGAAAATGTGTTTATACAATGCACTGGATTGTTTGTGATTCCTGATATCACTCATATGTTCACTAATTCTCATTTTCAGCGGCCTAGATGTTTGTCCCACATAAAAAGCATGGCATGAACAAATAGCCAAATAGATCACCCAATTTGTACTACAGTTGCCAAAGAAGGAGAGGTCATACACTTTTGAAGTATTTTTACTGCCAAAGCTTGTAGTTTTAAAGACCCTTGAACAATGTGAGCAATGGCCACAGGGACTGCAACCAACCAATTTATCCCCTGTAATGGTTCTCTGAACCAGCATCTTGTCCTGATCCTGCCACCTTTTATAGTGGCTAAATAATGACCCCAAGGATCGGCTCTTTCGGAAGGAATAAGAACAATTTTCTCCCAACAGATCCGCAAGCAAACCCTCACCCTGTAGAATATTCCAATGCCTGGAGATAATATTCATAAAGGATTGTGTATTCTTACCATATGTAGTTGTCAACCTTATTTGATTCCTGTTGTCAATCTTATGTCCCCTGTAATGTAATAAATCAGATGTTCATCGTGTTTCACTGTTGCAGTCATGACTGTAGGGTTCTCCCCTGCCGGCAGGCAGCCCTCGGTCGGCCAGAATCTCAAAGTCTGGGTCCGGCGTCGGCTGTTCATTCATGCTCCCTGACGTCAGAGCGCCAGGAGTACAAAGCTGACAGCTGATGCCATCTTCTCCAGTCTTTCTTGCCGTGCGGTGATAGCAGTTCGCAAGTGCCGGTCGGCTGACTCCTGATGAATTTTTCTGATATTCTTCGGTCCGAAGACTTTCTTCTCCACTCAAAGCTAAGTACCCCGTTGGGGAAACTTTTTTCTTGCTCCACTCCGATGTCAGAAAAAGTTAATAATTGCATTTCATGTGGGAAGCAAATACCTCATAAGGATTTTCATTCTTACTGTATTCCTTGCTTAGGCCCTGACTACGATATAGCTAGTTGTCGGTTTTGTGCTAGATTCAATCAATGTACAATTAAGCGAAGGTACGATTTTGCTTTTCATTACTTCGGTAGGCGCTTTAACTACAAAATGTCGTCGGATACGGTCCCGGCTACTGGAGTTCACAAACGTCGCAAGGATAAAGACAGGCCTCCGAGGTTCAACTCTGATGATAGCGCACAAGTGGAGCCAGCTTCAGGTTCGGCCGTCATCAGTGAGGCGCTTTTGCAGCCCCTGTCATTGGCCATTTCAGAACCGATGGCCGAAACGGACTCTCATGAGGAGCCAACCAGGCCTTTAAATATTTCTGTTGCTGGACCTTCGGACAATGCTCCTTCGGATGGGTCCAGAGCCGCTGTGCAGGTACCGGCTTCCGAAGGGGTTTTCAGGCCTACTCAGCTACTAGTAAAGGCAAAGCCAAAGACAAAGGCAAAGACTCCTTCTAAATCAAAGACTTCAACACAGGCCTCTTCTGAACTGGCTCCCAAGTCACAGAAACAGTTACTCAAGATGGCGGAGGATTTACTTACTATGATTAGGGGTTCTCATCCCCCTCCAGACAAAAGGCCAAGGCAGGATGTTTATTATGATTCCTCTGATCAGGCTTCTGTTTCCTCAGTTTCTTCTTCTGATCAGGAATATTCTTTCCCTCCTTATGAGGATTCTGATGCTGAAGAATCCATTCCTTCAGCTTCTCCCCCGGAGGATTTCTCTTTTGGGGAAACTTTGCATGAAATGAGGGAACATTTCCACTGGGAAGGACAGGAGTATTCGGAATCCAAGAAAAGACTGAGGGATTTTCTTCTTCTTCCCCAACATAGACCCCTGGCTATTCCTCCTGTTTTAGATATTGTGGATGATGCCTTTTCAGAGGCTAACTTAACCCCTGACTCTTTTCCTTCTGCTCCTATTAAGCCTGATACATATTACAGGGTTGCTGATTCCCATCAGTTTTTATACAAGAACCCTTCTGCTGACCCTGAAACCATTTCTCAGGGTCCTAAGGGAGTTAGGGCCGCTTCTGCCAAAAATCCCATTCCTACTGAAAAGGATTCTCGATGCTTAGAAAGATGGGACAAAAAGGTGTACACTTTTGCTACTTTGTCCATTAGGGCTTTAAACTGTCAGTTTCATATGTTTAAATACCAGCAATTTCTCTTGTCTGTCTTAAAACAAAATCTTACTTCCATTTTTGCCTGTGCAGATGATAAGGAATTACATGACTTATTGCATGCCACTGAACAGGTTGGGAAGCATGGTTTACACTGTGGATTTGATGCCTTGGAGGCTTCTTGTAGGGCTGCGGCCTCTGGCACAGTCATTAGAAGGCATGCATGGCTAAAGGAACAAAATTTACCTGAACAAGTAAAGGCTAAATTATTGGATGCTCCTGTTCAGCATAATGTTTTGTTTGGATCAAAAGCTGAAGAGGTGATTAAAAAGATGGAGGATAAGGCGAAATCCATGCAAACAGTTAAAGATTTCTTACAAGTACAGCCACCTAGATTTAGCAGGAATTGGCCTTCAAAAAATTGGTCCTTTCCCACTTCAGACAGGCCTCAGAGGGGTAGATATAGGCGGCTCCAGAGGAGGCCTCAAACACAAGCTGCTTATAGACCAAGACAGTGGACTGCTTCCACCCCTAGGGGAGGAGAGGACAGGTCACAATCTCAAAGGAAACAAACTCAATGACTCCCTCTGTTGTCTACAGGAACTTCTTGCCTGGAAGCCCCTCTCGGAGGAAAACTCTCTCTTTTTTATCAAAATTGGACTCAAATAACCCAAGACAAATGGGTTTTGGATGTGGTTTTAAGAGGTTACAAATTCCATTTTCATACATTGCCAAGGCCAAACAGATGACCAGACCTTCCAAAACATCAATGGATGGAGGCCTTAAACCAGGTGGAAGCTCTTTTGGCTATGAATGCCATAGAGCTGGTTCCCCTTTCAGAGATGGGAAAAGGTTTTTACTCAAGGCTCTTTCTTGTCCCAAGGAAGCAAAACTCATGGAGACCCATTCTGGATCTGTCGGTCTTGAACACCTTTCTAGAGATTCCAAAATTCAAGATGCTTACTCTACAGCAGCTACTTCCAATGCTGTCCAAAGATGCATGGATGGTAACTTTGGATTTAAAGGAGGCATATTTACACATTTCCATCAGGCAGGATCGCAGAAAATACCTCAGGTTCAAGGCCGGATTGAGGCACTTTCAATTCTCTGCGCTGCCCTTTGGATTGTCTACTGCCCAGGGTCTTTACCAAATGCCTGGCTCCAGTAGTAGCTTACTGCAGACTCAAGGGAATTCAAATTTACCCTTATCTGGATGATTGTCTAATTCAGGCAGACAGCAAGGATGTCTTACTCCAGCATCTAGAATTTGTACAGAACCTCCTCAAGTTCGTGGGATTCTCTGTAAACATAAAAAAGTCAAATTTGACACCATCACAACAGATAACTTTTCTGGGTGCACTTCTAAACACCACAACCCAGATGGCATTTCTGACATCCGAAAAACAATTACAGCTGGCTTCAACTTTCAGAACATTGGCAACTCTAACTCAACTATCTGCAAGGAAATTCCTGCAGGCTTTGGGAAAAATGGCCTCCTGCATCCTTCTCATACCATATGCAAGACTACACATGAGGAAAATACAATGGTACCTAAAAAGTGTATGGTCTCAGCATTGCCACAGTTTAGACATACTGATCTCTGTCCTTCCTTGCCTTCAAAAGGAATTTCTTTGGTGGTCCAGGGCATGTGCTCTAAACAAAGGGAAACCCTTATGTCTGCCTCCTGCCACTCAGATTCTAACCACGGACGCCTCGGATTATGCTTGGGGAGCCCATTTTCAGGGCAATTGTTTGCAGGGCCTTTAGCAAAGGATCAGAAGCACCTGCATATCAATTTAAAGGAAATGTTAGCCATTCAGAAAGCTCTATTGGCCTTCAGGAATCTTTTACAACCAGGACAACTGCTAATACGGACAGACAACACTACAGTTATGTGGTACATAAACAAGCAAGGGGGATCTCATTCCTACCCCCTTTGCAGACTAGCCATGGATCTATGGAACACAGCTCTAGCTTGCAATCTGGATCTTCAAGCTCAGTTTCTACCAGGGAAACAAAACTTCCTGGCAGACAGTCTGAGCAGAAACCTTTCGGATCCACATGAGTGGATGCTGGACACCAAAATATTCAGGATGATAACAGCAGTCTGGGGATGTCCTCACATAGACCTCTTTGCATCCCATCTCAATCATCAACTACAGAATTTTTGCACCAGGACTTTCCACAGAGAAGCTTGGAAAGTGGACGCCCTGTCATTCAGTTGGAGGAACCTCTCGGGATATGCCTTTCCGCCTCTTCCTCTTCTTCCATGGGTTTTATTGAAGATAAAACAGGACAAGCCCAAGATGATAATCTTGCTGGCTCCAAATTGGCCTCGGCAGTTTTGGTATCCAACTCTAAAAAACCTATGCCTGGAGCCCCCTTGGGTTTTACCTCAGTCTCCGAACCTTCTGTCCCAACATCAGGGTCAGGTTCTACACTCTCATGTCAGAACTCCCAGCCCTCAGCCTGGTGGCCTGGTTAATCCGGGGCCTTTGATTTCTTCTTTACTGCCCAAGCAGGTTATGGATGTCATTTTAGAAGCCAGACGTCCTAGCACTAGAAAATCTTATGCAGGAAAATGGAAAAGATTTTGTTCCTGGATGCAGGCTCAGGATTCTGATCCTCTTCTTCCTAATATTACTTTAATTTTACTTTACTTGACAGATCTCTTATATAAGGGTCTCTCTTTCTCTTCCATTAAGATACATGCCTCTGCAATTTCTGCTCATTATAATACAGACCCTCCCATCTTTTCCCACCAGCTCATGAGACAGTTTCTCAGAGGAGCTAAGAACTTAAGACCTCCTAGATCTCCTCCCATTCCTGCTTGGGATCTCAACTATGTTTTGGAAAAACTAACCTTGCCTCCTTTTGAGCCTGCTGCCTCTTCTGACATCAAGTTTTTATCTTGGAAGACAGCTATCCTGTTAGCCTTAACCTCTGCCAGGAGAGTTTCAGAGTTACAAGCTCTTATGGCTGTGGAACCTTATATTATTTTTCATCAAGACAGGGTATCTTTGAGGACTAATCCTACCTTCATGCCTAAGGTGGTTTCCAAAGTGGCTTTAAATCAAACTATCCACTTGCCAACCTTTTTCTCCACTCCTCAAAATAAAGGGAAAGGATCTTACATTCCTTGGATGTACACAGACAACTACGTTTTTACCTGAACAGAACCAAGGACATCAGAAAATCAGAACAATTGTTTGTTTCTTATGCTTCAAGTTTCCAAGGTAAAGCCATTTCAAAACAGACCATTTCTAAATGGATTGCTCATGGAATCAGATTTTGTTATTCTCACCATGGAAAGCAAATCCCAGGGAGTATACGGACTCATTCCACCAGAGCTGCTGCCACTTCTGTGGCCTTCCTCAGGGGAGTTCCTACCAAGGACATTTTGGAAGCTGCAACTTGGAGTTCAGTGCATACTTTTTCCTACCTCTCTACTCTAAGTCTAGGGCAGGCTTTGCCTTTGCAGTCTTGCAGGGCCTTTTAGCCACCCCTTCCTCTTTATGACCACCTCCCTTTCTTTCAGCTTTGGGATTCTACCCTACAGTCATGACTGCAACAGTGAAACACGATGAACATAGTACAGTTGTGTACACCTACCATAAATGTAGATGGTCGAGTGTCTTCACTGTTGCAGTCTGGGTTTCCCTCCCTCCTGTCCCCTCTTATTTTTACTTTTGTGTATTTCCTTTTTTCACCATTCTTCTGAGGTGTATTTGCAAAGGTCCTTTTTCATTCTGGGACTCCTGACTTCTGGGGCAAGAAAAACTGGAGAAGATGGTGTCGGCTGTCAGCTTTGTACTCCTGGCGTTCTGACGTCAGGGAGCATGGATGAACAGCCGACGCCGGACCCAGACTTTGGGATTCTGGCCGATTGAGGGCTGCCTGCCAGCAGGGGAGAACCCTACAGTCATGACTGCAACAGTGAAGACACTCGAACATCTACATTTATGATAGGTGTACACAACTGTACTATCTTTCCTGTTGATTAGTAAACTGGCATGTCCTACTTATGTCACCAACCCTATACACCCTGTGCCTAAATCTGGCAGACAAGTCCACCTTAAAGCGATCGTAGGAGGAGGAACTAGAACAAATTATCTTGACCCTAAGAAATTGAGATTTCAGGATATTTCTGATGACATGTTGGGGGTGGAAGCTGGATGCATGTAATAAGGTGTACTGAGGAAATTTGTGAACTACTTCAGTCCCCAAATTATTGGATGGGGTATGTTGTACTAAAACATCCAAAATGTGATCTCATATTTATGCCATATCACCTTAAACTCAATAGCCCACTTACTTTTATTCAAATATTCCACAAATTCCTGCAGGTATCCTACATCCGCTTTCCACACCACCCAACAGTCATCAAGATATCTCCTCCAAATATCAATTTCATCAATATATGTATATTATGAGACCTGTCATAAATAAGTGCCTCCTCCACGTACACCAAAAACAGGTCAGCATATATGGGAGCAAAAGATGCCCCCATAGCCATGCCTTGGATCTGCCACACACATTGCTGTTGAAAATAGAACATGTTTTTATTAAGAACGTGTTCAGCTAAACAGACCAGAAAGAATTAAAGCCCGGTCTGTAAAGTTCTACTCTGTTCAACCAATATTGAAGTGCAGTCAGACCCACCCAATGGGGAATACTAGTATAGAGAAAGGTGACATCGAGGGTGCATAACAGCCAGTGTGACTCAAGTTGGAGATCTGATATAATAGTTAGAACTTGGGGTGTATCTTGAATACGAGCATGTATATGTGACAACAAAGGTTTCAAATATTGAGTGAGAAATTCAGAAAGGGGTTCAGTCAATGAACCCCTGCCTGAAGCTATCGGCCTGCCTGGAGGATTAGTGGGATCCTTATGAATTTTAGGCAATAGGTATAGATATTGCTGTTTAGGATGATACACCTTCAAATGATACCCAGTGTCCTTAGAAATAATCCCTTCCTCAACTGCCAAAACCAAAAATTGATCAATTTCTACCTTAAATTTTGCTGTGGGGTCTAAATGCATAATCATGTAGTGTCTGTTATCAAGAAGTTGTTGTTGTGCTTCCAAATGATATTTGGCCAAGTCCTGTACCACAACAGCTCCTCCCTTGTTCACCAGCAAAATTACAATGTCCCTGTTAGATCTGAGCTCCTCAATGCATTGCCTCTCAACCCTAGTGATGTTATCCCTGATTAAATAATCCTTGCCTAAATTTAAATGTAAATCTTTTAATACCCTATTCTGAAATGCAGAAACAACCGGACACATAGGTGGTTTAAAGGCTGAATCCTGAAACCTGAAAGGTCTAACATCATCATTGGCATCCTTGTCCTGAAAAAACAAATGTAAATTAAGTAAACAACAGAAATCTGTCACATCTTGGGCAAAATTTTCTTCAGAGACAAAAAAACCAGGAACAAAGCTCAATCCTTTATTAAGAATATTTATTTGTAAATCTGACAGTACAAGCGTGGAGATGTTGTGTACATTATTGCTACATGTTACTTCTGAACCATCCTTTTAAGAATCCCTTCTAAATCTGGAGGGCCTTTTGTGCTTCCTTCCCCCTCTCCTAGGCTTGGGCCTAAAGGGTGATGCAAATTATTTCCCAAATTATTTCTCTTAGATACTGGAGACCTATCCATGTGGCTGTCCTCCCCCTCAGTATTAGAGGACATGTCTTCCCCAGAAGTAGCAAAATCTCTATTCCTCTTTTTAAGAATAGATTTTGGCCTTCTCGGCCTGGAGTTACCTAATCTCTGATTTGGGGGTCACAAACTTGACATTTTTACTGATATCAAAAGGTCTCCCCCTATCAAAATCTGCCACATCCCTATTACACGTTTTCATTTTCTGCTCCTTGAAATTATCCTCAAGCTCCAGAAGATCCTTACTTAACTGATTTAAGCCAGAGGAATAACAAGAAAGGTTCTGATACTTCTGAACCTCAAAACTCAAATTCTCAACTTCAAGAATATGCTGTTGAACCATTCTCTCATAGTATGCTGTCAACACATTAATAAAACTCACTGAAGCTTGTTGTTGAACTGCAAGCCAATCATCTAGTAGTGTTTGGTCAGCCTGTGCAACTAATGGTTGTAACTTAAACCTGAGACCCCTAGGTGATATTTGCTTTTGTTGGTAAGCCTTAAATAGGCGTAAATGCCATGCATTGCTTCTCAAATGTTTCATTTCCTTAGTTAATTTCATAAAAGCCACCTTGTATTCATGAAATGGATCTTCCAACTGGTTGCCTGAGCCATTGTTCAGGGCACATGAGTCCAGGCCAAACACACCCAAATCATCAGTGTAAGAGGATAACCCCTTAATAATAGATGCCAAATCCATGGTTCGGTGTGGAGGACCAAGCACCAATATAAAAATGTACTCATTATATAACCGTCACTCAAGTTATAGAACAGTTGTCCAAATAATAAAACACCAAGACACTATATAATATATCCAACTAATGAGTAAAAACACTCCATACCTATAGCATCTCCATATAGGTGACCAAAACCAATTGTGCTATTGTTCTGCAAATGTATCCAGCTGATCTCAACCAAACAAGTGGTGGTACTATAAATAGACAACACTGCGCTTCGTACAAATTGTTACTAATAGCGCATATTGCTATGTACCACCAAAAGGCATCTAATCATAATATAAATGTCAATCAATACTGGATGCAAGTATTTTGTTAATAAAGTTCACAACAATAGACCCAAATATTTGGGCACTAAAAAGCAGTATATCCACCTTCCAAATAATAGACACAATAGCATCAAAAATATATCAGATCATTTGTGCTTTGTTGGACAAAATACTGATCTCAACAAAACAAATGGTGATACTATAAATAGCCAACACCACGCTAAATATGAAATATTGTTATTGACGAGTATAGCTATGTGCCACCAAAAGACATCTTATCATGATATATGTGCCAATGGATACTAGATATAGAGTCTATATGAGCAAAGACCACAACTCAGAGGCGGTAATCCTGGGAAAAACATTTTTGTACCATAAAGCTGCCCAACCTCCACACCAAACCACAGTTAAGCAAAAATTACAAAACTGAAAGCAAATCTAATATATAACTAAATGCTCCAATCAACCACAGGTGGTTCTCTGACACTGAACCCAGATCGTGGCCCAGAGTCATTAATCCAAAAAGTCATATAGATCCCAATTTGAGAAATTTAATATGATCCAAAACTCAAAAATATAGAAAATATATATAATTTGGTCAAGATCATATAACAATATGACAGTATATCAACCTGACATGAACAATCCCACAGAGAAAAAAGGGATAAACATACATACATATTAATATGTTATTTCTAGGAAACTGAGCAATAATATGTTAATCCAAAATTGTAAATAATATAATTCTACAATAGAATACAGATATTGCTCAAAAGTCGCCCTTCAATCGATGTAAAACACATTAAATAATGTTATTCAATTGTACAATATCCAAATTCAAAATATTCAACAAAGTTTGACAATATCCCGGTTGATATTCACAATAGCCCCAAGCAAACTCTAACCTTCAGCGACACTTGCTTTTAGTAAAATGACCCAAGCAAAAGATTGAAAATAGTTAAAGCCTGAGAAAGGTATAGCAGTTCAACTGTCAGTAACCCCTTGCTCATGGTACCATTTACACAACTGAACCCAGTCAAACTGGATATCAAAAACAAAATATATGTCTTTAAACGGACACATACTCAGTAGAAAAATAGTTGCCCATGAGCATATATGGTTCAGAACAAAAATAAATAGTACATTTGTACAGTATCGTAAATCCTAACATGAAGTAACCCGTACACAAGTATGCACTAAATATATATTGAGAGTCCCAAACTAAATTATGCAATGTCCAAAGGTTGTGTCCACCATAAAAAAACTATGAGACTAGTATTCCCAATAGCCCAAATCTGTTCCTAACATCTAGAGGCACCACAGGGTGTAAAATGGCCCCAGCAGAAAATGAAAACATGCCATAAGTGCCAAGTTCAATGAGTAGAACTAAACCATCATCAGTCTCTTAAACCCAAAGGCAGTTCGTATGGATAAACATAACATAATTGTCATAAAAAAGCACAGGTTAGGCAACCCGATTGAGTGTTAAAAAACACTAAAAACCTGGAACTAGCTCCAAACTTCCAATGTACCTTTTGGATATCTACATCTGTATTGCAGGCATCCAAACAACTGCAACACAAAGATTATTCTTAATCTGCAATAAGTAGAGTCATATGTAGTTTGCGTATACCTCCGAAGACCAAAGGACGTTCCACTGACCAAAAAATTACAATATTATTTACATCCCAGTCACAAGGAGCAGGTCTGGAAAATCCCAAAACAGCAATGATATCCATGTTAAGCCAAGGGCAACCTCCACCACAGCTGGGGGAAAGATCAACCACACAGGATAAACACCAACAGCGAGTCAAAGAGTGAAGCAACTGAACAGCAAACCAGCCAGCCAGTATGGCTAGTGCAATGGCCCAAACAACAATATACCCAAAAAATAAATGGAGCCAGCACAAATCCTGTGTGAAAAACAGTGTACTATAAAATACACATAAAATACAAAATAACCAAATTCACTTCAGACTGGTTTCAGCTATGCAGCCTTCCTCAGTAAGCAGAAAAAAATGTGAGATTTCCCTCCAGCAACATATATTCATACATTAGCCAATAGGCACATTATACATCAATGTTTGTCTTTCGGCTTTTCCCGGTTAGGGGTTGCCACAGCGGAACTCTGGTCAGCTAATGATTGGCAGTTGTTTTATATGGTGTCAAGTTGCCAGCCCAACGCCCAACCTTCAATGAAGGCATGCCCATTCAAAGCATGTCTTTTGAACGCCCACTCAACCGCAGGGAGGACATGCAGACTCCACACACATTATACATCAATACAAAAGCTTAATTGCCTTAATTAGAAGTACTCATTAAGGCCAGGTGGAAATAGTGCCCCTAGCCCCCCATCCTACGTAGAAATATAGTAACAGTCAGGTGTGCCCCCCCCACAATCCTGTGTAGAAATGTAGAAATAGTCAGGTGTGCCCCCCCATCCTATGCAGAAATGTAGTAACAGTCAAGGCCAAATGATTGCCGGATACCCTGCAGAGACAGCATGCTACCTGTAGGTGTACAACACAAAGGTCAGCACTGCAGTACAAACGACCTGGACTAGATCCACACATTCAATACAGACAGCCATACTGGGCATGCTCACACATTTACAGAAATGAAGGCAATGTCAGTCAACAACATACTGAAAGGTCATACTGGGCATGCTTACACACTTAAACACATGAAGGCCATGTCTGCAAACAACAGTGGACCAGACATATCTGGCAGCCACAGATGTTAGTGCAGACACTCCTCAGTATGCACCACTCATGCTTTGCACACACAGTGGATAGGAATACAGGCATATATGTAAGGACAACACACTATAATAAGCCAAAGGTAGATGTACATGGATGTGTGGAAGAGGGTGACTTTGACAAGGAGCCATCCAGGCCTGTCCCACCCAGCACACAGCCAAACGGCCACAACCACATGAGGGTCAGATGTTACTCACTGCAGATACTAGCCACTGGTATCTGACAGCATTACAGAGTATGTGGTGCACGTGCCAACTGTGCAACATGACAGTTCAAGGAAGTAGTTATCTAGCAGCTGTATACACATACTTGTAAAATATGACCCAGGTTGTGCCTGCAAGTGGCGTGTCAACCCCTAGATGAATGGGTTATGGCCCATGCACACACACTGCCCTCTCCATAGCCCCTCTATGACAAGCATGCTGAGGTCATCCACTGTGAAAAACACCTTTGGGAGAGTTTTAACCCAGTAAGCTCCATGGTGCATCCCATAACTGTGTACTGCTGTAGTGTGATAAACTAGTTATGTAGGAGTTCTCACCCCAGCTTTGGCAAGTTTGTGTGTGCATCTCTGTCTGTATAGAGAGCAATGCTTTTTAGGGTGGTCACACTCCCTACAATTGAAATGTTCTACATTAGTAAGGCTGCCGATGTCATCCATCTAGAAATACATCTCTGGGAAGGTTGTATCCAAGTAATATCCGTAGCCCATGCCATAATTGTGTACTGCTGTAGTGTGATACAATAATGAGGTAGGAGTTCTGACCCCAGCCTTGGCAACTGTTTGCGTGTGTGTATGTCTGACTCTGTCTGTGTAGACAGCAATGTATTTTAGGGTAGTCACACTCCCTACAATTGAAATGCTCTACATTGGTAAGGCCACTGATGTCATCCAACTAGAAATACATCTCTGGGAAGGGTGTATCCCAATAATCTCTGTAGCGCATGCCATAACTGTGTACTGCTGTAGTGTGATAAAATAGTTAGGTAGGAATTCTAACCCCAGCGTTGGCATCTGTGTGTGTTTGTCTGTGTAGAGAACAATGTTTTTAGGGTAGTCACAATCCCTACAATTGAAATGATCTACTTTGGTAAGGCCACTGATGTCATCCACCTAGAAATACATCTCTGGGATGGTTGTATCTCAGTAATCTGCATAGCATGTGCCATAACTGTGCACTGCTGTAGTGTGATAAAATAGTTAGGTAAGAGTTCTAACCGCAGCTTTGGCAAATGTGTGTGTGTGTCAGTCTGTCCCTGTCTATAGAAAGCAATGCTTTTAGGGTAGTCACACCCCCTACAATTTAAATGCTCTACTTTGGTAAGGATGCTGATGTCATCCACCTAGAAATACACCTCTGGGAAAATTTCAGCCCATGAATCTCTGTAGCATACCCTATACCTGTGTACTGCTGTAGTATGATAAATTAGTTAAGTAAGTGTTCTAATCCCTGACTTCGCAAGTGTGTGTGTTTGTCTGACCCTGTCTGTGTAGAGAGCAATGCTTTTTAGGGTAGTCACACTCCATACAATCCATATGCTCTACTTTGGCAAAGCTGCTGATGTCATCCACCTAGAAATACACCGCTGGGAAGGCTACACCCCAGTTATCTCCATACTGCATGCCCTAACTGCATACTGCTGTAGTGTGATATAGACCTCTGTTAGGGGTTCTATACCCACACATGTCGGTTGTGGATGTTTTTGGTGTGTTTCAATCTTTGTGTAGGGAGCAATGCATTTTAGGGTAGTCACACTCAGTACATGTCAAATGGCTTACTTTGGCAATCCTGTTGATGTCATTCATTATGAAATGCACCTTTAGGGAAGAAGCTCTTCAATAATCCCCATGGTGTGTCCTATTACAGCTCCATGTTGTAGTGTGATATAGACCTCTGTTAGGGGTTCTATACCCATGCATGTTGGTTGTGGATGTTTTGTGTGTGTTTCAATCATTGTGTAGGGAGCAATGCATTTTAGGCTAGTCACACTCAGTACATGTCAAATGGCCTACTTTGGCAATCCTGCTGATGTCATTCATTGTGAAATACACCTTTGGGGAAGAAGTTCTCCAATAATCTCTGTGGTGTGTACTGTAACAGCTCCATGATCTAGTGTGATATAGACCCCCCTGTTAGGGGTTCTATACCCACACATGTGTGTTTCAATCTCTGTGTAGGGAGCAATGCATTTAAGGCTAGTCACACTCAGTACATGTCAAATGGCCTATTTTGGCAATCCGGCTGATATCATCTAATGTGATATACACCTTTGGGGAAGGAATACTCCAGTAATCTCCATGGCATATAACTACATACTTCTGTCGTATAATTAACTAGTTAGGTAGGGGTTCTACTCCCAGACATGACAGGTGTGTATATGTGTTTGTAACTCGTATCCTGTGTGGAGGTGGGTGTGAGTGTGTGACACCTGGGCCCAATGTGGAGTGGGTTTTGCAAATTTCTTATATGGTGGCCCTAGTATATATCGCAATGTCCACTGTACAGGGATAACAGATGTGAAATAGCCTAGAGTATGGAGTGCAAATCCATACCCATACATGTGACATCAAGGCCAGGCAATCACAGTTAGCAATCCCAGTTTTACCCAGAGCACACTCTCAACCCATGTCTCATACCCACACACACACACATGCCGAGGCAACAGCCAATATGTGTGCAGTACACTGCATATTGGCGACCGATAGTAACTATGGAGTGATTGCAGTGGCCTACAGAGGGCATGGCACCCTGTCCATCTGTCCAATAGACATATACATGCAGACAGTGCACCTTCCCCATGTTCCCCACTGGACACCTGCAACACCTGTGGTGCCAACACATATGACCCACAAAGTACATACCATGCCTGAAAACATGCCCTGTATGGACAGATGCCACTGACACCAAGGAATGTTGTTAGCATGCTATCAATGTAGGTGCAGGGTTAACCTGCTGTCCATTACCAGTTACTGCCACAGGTCACCAAGACTGGCACATCAGATAATAATCTGTCTACACAACATGGTCCCGATACCCCGGTACAGTTCCACATGTCACTGTACATATGATATTATCACAGCAACATGTCAATATTGGCCCTGTGTATGTACTTCCAGCCACAACTCTGTCAATGTGCTGTACACCATAATTAGTGTCGTCATATCTGGTAACAAGCCAGTGAGATATCACACTGATGCACATGTTATGTACAGTAGGGGTTATATTTGATGACATAACCTGGACATTCTGTGGTTGTTTGTACAGTACTGAGGTCTGTGTACTTATGGTGAATGTTGACAGTGTGTGTATTGTCAATATGTACCTTGGCATTTGTACAGACTGTGGTAGTTGTCATCGTTCTAGGTCCTGTCCTATCTGATGTTACATGCTGCTCCACTGTGTTACCATATTGGCTTACATGCTTGTAAGGCCATACACACACATCCTATACCACAGACAGGCATCAGGCCACACTGTGTAGTGGCCTAGTAATATGTAGGGTTAGTGTGTGAGTGGCACATATGAGGATGGTGTTGAACAGATAGTCAATATACTGTTATATTATGCTAGCTTACCATATGTGGCTGTGGCTGTGTTCTCATTGGCTGTGGTTATGCACTTCCACACAGGTTTATCTTATCCTGTGCTGTGACATGCCTGTAGAGCCTGCTATATATCCAGGTACATGTGCATTCCCTCATAGGAGATGTAGGCCAGTGTTAAGCCAGTCTGACTGTAGCCTGCACAGTGCTTTGTTACTTGCCTAGCAACTTAGTGTACTTACACAGTGAGATGTCATGTGCAGATACTTGCCAGATGTACTGCTGCTGGGCCTCCCTTAACAGTCGTGTATGTCAGACAGAGCAGTGGGATGCTGTACAGATGTATGTCAGTATCTAGTGAGTAGTATGTGGCCAAGACACCTTTGTACCAACAGTTTTTATGTGTCAGGACAGACAGGGCTGTGTGAATGCATAACCTATTGGGCAAATGTATACCAGTCATTATGTGTTATACCCATCTACATGACTGTTAACATCCATAGTGTCAGGCTTGGTCCACATATTCTGCACTAAGGGGTTCTGTGTATACCTCTGGACTGTACAGAGTGTGCCAGAATGCCCACATCTATTGCCTAATATCTCTGCTGTAGTCCACAGGAGCATTACGTGCTTGCAGTGGTACTATACTATGATATCCTTAGGATGTCTGTCGGTAGCCAGTGGAGCACATGTGAAAAGCAGATGGAAACACCCACACACACCATGTCTGTGAAGACAATCCCTATTACAGTAGCAATAGTCTACTAATATACCTGCTATACATACTGACATCCCCTTGCATTATGCAGTTGGGACTATAGGGGCTGAGGTAGGGCTATACCCCATGTTCAGGACATATGATGAATATATATGTGCATACCATTATCCAGATATCTATATAGATAATTGCACATGTACATATCGGCATATATAGATGGGTGTGTATATGTACATAGATATGCATATACACACCCAGATATATACATATACAGAGCATTATATGTCTACACATATACAGATAGTGATACATATGCACATATATGCATACCACGCTGCCATTCCTGCCAGCAGTCCACTGCTGTTGTATCCACCACACGTATGGTGGGGCTGGGGCCATATATGTGTGGGCTTCAACTACACAATACATGTGTGCCCATATGCACTCCAGAGGCCAGTGTATGTAACAGTTGTATATGGCCCTGTAGTATTGAGTCTAGGGTGGGATGCACCATACATAACCTAGGCTGTTACAAAATGTGGGGGTATCAGGGGTGGGCTGCCGTAAGGTATCTAGATGTACAGTGCCATACATTTCACCTATCTTGACATTACTTACATAAAGTGGGTTACTTCAGGCCTACTGCCTCCTGCCATACAGACTGTTCTCTTTGCCAGTGTGCCTGTGATGGTGTCAGTTATGCCATGTTATGTATCAGTTACGTCCCATTTGGCCAACTGAAGTCTGTATCACCTAGTGATTGTGCACAGAGTGTAGATAGGGGCTTCTGGACTACACACCATAATCACTTACTGCTGATTGTCTGGTATCCTGTGGCCCACTCTATCATTACTATTGTACAATTTGAAGGGCTTGGCCTGGACAGCAACAGTTGAGGACCTTTCCAGACTACTGTATTAGTATAACTGTTTCACAGTTGCATTACTCTGTTTACATGGATGTCAGTGTCTGAACAGCTATGTGACATGGCATATACATCTGTAATAGTACACACATAAAGGTATTCCATTTATGCAAACCTGTGTGTGGTGTTTTATCCTATGACCTCTCTGTGGGTATATGTTGCAGGCAACATATGTCATTTGTATGGGTGGCTCATCCAGTGTCCTGTTGTTAGGGTGTTAACTGTAGGCATAATGGCTGTTCCATATTGTGTGCACCTACTACATGAGTTTCTTAATGTACATATCTCTGCATGTGTATGTGTAGTGACATGTATATATATATATATATATATATATATATATATATATATATATATATATATATATATGTGTGTGTGTGTGTGTGTGTGTGTGTGTGTATCTCTATCTGCATATATGTGTCTGTGTATATGTATTCTCGGGATGTTGCTAGCTTCCACATATTACATTTTCTATGGGAGCCAGATTATACTGCATGATATGTTACCAATACCAGCCTGACATCATACAGGTGGGATGTAGTACGGTTAACATCTTGTGCCCATGATGTGTCAGGGCCTGGTTATGGGATCTGCAACACTTGGTAGTGTATTGCAGGCAGACGTGTTTGACTGTGGGGGGGGGTATACCTATTCGTACAAGACGTATATTGTTTGAGGTCTCTCAACCCCATTAATGGTGCATGTGGACATTTATGATTTAGTTAATCTCCCATTGATATCTACACATGTATGTCCATATATACCTATAAGGATATATATATATATATATATATATATATATATATGGATATATATATATATATATATATATATATATATATATATATATATATATATATATATATATATATGCTTACATATATATAACTATGTCCGTATATACCTACATAGATATACATCTGCTTACATATATGTAACTTGCTGTGTACATGTAGACATATATGTGTAGACATATATATGTGTCGAGTGTAGGCATTTGCATGTATATGTGTTCATACATGTGTATATATATGTATATATTTCTAAATATATACATATATATATATATATATATATATATATATATATATATATATACACACACATACATAGATATGTTGTATCTGTTTAGATATTAATATATTTACACACACACATACATCTAGATGTTGGCATACATTCTCTATACTGTTGCATGACTGGGCTGGATATGTTTCTAAAAACATCAGGTTTATATATATATATATCTGGCATGGCTTAGTGGTAAAGCACTTTGTCTATGGTGTGCAGGGTCCTGGGTATGAGCCTTGCAGAGGCTGGCTATTTTGTTGCTGGACAGAACATGGGCCATTGGATACAGAGTGATTAAGGCACTTTAAAGCAGTTGTAAGCGGGTTTGTGCATGTGTGCGTGGAGGTAAGCACTACTAACTTCTGGTTTCAGTTTCTTATACTCAGTTAGCTTCTAAATTGCTTAATCTGTGTAGGCAGTGCTTACCCCTGCTCAAACAGGCTTAGACCCGCTTACTGCTGCTTAAAAGTGCTTACTCCCGCTTTAAAAGAAAAGAAAAAATGGTTGATAGGAAAGTGGTGAGAAAGGGGCACAAAGAAGGAAAGACCATAGGGAAAATAGCTAGGGATGTGCAGGAAGGTCCATAGCTGCCCATTTCTTGTACAGCAACAGCTGTGCTTATTCACTGAAATTGCAGGTAGATTTGGACACTCAAACCCCTGGAAGAGGGGTGAGAACAATAATAAGTTGTGCTGCCAATTAGACCAGATCACGTGTCCAGTGGACACGTGCGAAATGGACAGCTATGTATGGGGCATGATTTTTTTGTGGGAACAGATTGCCCTTTTTTTGTTTTTCTCAGGTGAGACTGGGATGTTGGGGAGGGGTAGTAGGTATATTTGGGGAGGTAGGTTGGGTAGGTTAACAGACAAGATGCAAAAGATGCATACAGGTGTGGTATATGACACATGTGGGGGTAAACACCTTGATGGGGAGGGGTGTTGGGATATCAGAAGCCCACAAGCCCCCGAGTGGTAACAGTGGGACTGAGGTTCCCACCCATGGGCAGTAACCACTGCACCTTCACAGCCCTGAAGGTGGCTGTGCTGGGGGCTGAGCTGCAGAACCAGGCTGACTCTCTAATTTCGACAGAAGGCCTTCGAGCTGGCATAGAAGTTCACTGACCTGCTCGTTGATCTCTCTACACACCATGACCCTGACCTGGCCACGGGTAACAGGTGCCTATCCACGCCCACTCCCGGGGGATGAGCCCCATCCCCTGAGGCAGTTCCACCCAAAGGTGGTGCAGGACCAACAGAGAGGGAGGTGTGAGGTTGGGCCCCAGACATGTTGGTGTCCAGTGCCTCGGCCAGCTGAGGTGGGACAGGTGGGTCCTCTGGGATCAGCCTTCCCAAGCGTGCTATAGTGTTTAGATTTCAACATCATTTATGGGTTAGTAATAGTCAACACATTCCAGGGTTAGGTATAACAGCATGCATAGATATTCACATTAATCCAGACAACAGATACTGAACAGTTGCATAGCAAACAAAACACGTGCATATATGGGACCTCAGTGGTAATAAGAACAGCATGCAGGTACGTTGATGGCACCATGCCAACAATGTTGGAATAATTCAATATGGCACATGCATGGGAACCATAAAAATATTAACAAACAATTGGACAGAATCAGTCAGGGTGGGTATGTTGATTATTGTTGGAGATAAGGTGTGGGGGGGATATGTCAATTAACAAATAGTATATTCCTGTACTCCACATTACTTTCCTAGTCAGTGCTGTTATCTGTACCTTACAAGTCTTACTACACTACCCTATAGACCTATATTGGACACTGATATGGCTGTCAACATCATTACACATGAACCAGCTTTACCTGCAGTATACACCTCTTGCCTGGTATACCTGTGGAGGAAATGTTTGTTAACACTGACTGTTTGTACACATATTCATGGATTCCAGGTTGATGTTTTGCACTATGCTATCCAACTCTTCCTGCACAGACTCTGGCCATGTGTTGACCACATGCTGGTGTGCCTGGACATATCTAGAATATTGTTCTCTTCCACCTTTAATGACCTGACACACACATATACATGCTTTCCTACACAGTTATATTATGTAGCACAGTGTGGGTGACAGTGACCAGTGATACTTTATTATTCAGAGAAACTGCAACACTCACAATCCCCTACAATACCAGGGTGGACGGTACCAGTACAGGTTATATTGGTCTGTATTTCTCAGCACAGTGTTCGTATCCAATGTATCTGTGGGAGCAATGTTTGTTAGCACTACCTGACTGTTGCCACACAAGGTTCCAGATTACACATTAGTATTATGCACATACATCTCACTCTGTTACTGTACACACTCTGGTCACAGCTTGACAACATGGGAGTGTAGATAGACCATACTTGAAATATTACTCTCCTAACGGTTTTGGGGGTTGCTACAGTGACAGGTTTGTTCTCATGAAGGTTGACAATTATTTGTATTCCCTGTTTGCTGGCTACACATCTGGGATCATCCCACAGACTTACCAGGGTGACAGGGGGACAGGCCTCAGACATGGGCACATATACTGGACATTCTGGCCTCATGTGTACAGTTGTGGGGTATGGATCTGTATGCAGTCTAGTTCCACTCCCAGGATTCAGATCATGGCTGTGTCTGCTACAACTTAAACACTGTCCATCACAGTTTTGTCTGCTATATTGATATTGCTGTATATCTCCAATCTGCTTTCTGTCTTATTAATCCCCTGTGCTTATGCATTCTGACCTTGTATAACAATACTCTTATACAGAATTCCTAGACAGTTATATGTTGTAGGACAGTGCGGGTGACAGCGATGTGTAATACCTCATTATTCAGAGCAACTGCATATCATTCTTGTATTTCTGGGCACAGTGTTGGTATCTGACAGACCTGTGGGAGGAATGTTTATTAGCACTACCTGAATGTTCCCACACACAGTACCAGGTTCCACATTACTATTATGCACATACATCTCACTCTGTTACTGTACACACTCTGACCACAGCTTAACAAGTTGGGGTGTAAATGGGACATATGTGGCTTTTTAGTCACAAAAAGGTATTGGGGAGTTGCTAGTGTGCCAGGTTTGTTGTCATAGATGTGTGTCAATCAGTTGTATTTCCTGTTTTCTGCCTATAGGTCTGGGATCATTCCCACTGATTTCCCAGGGGGACAAGTTGATAGACATTAGATATGGGCCACTTTACTAGACATTCTGGACATATCTGTACAGTTGTGGGGTATGATTCTGTATGCAGGCTACTACCACTGGCAGGATTCAAACCGTGGCTGTGTGTGCTAAAAGAACAACAGTTCACATCTCAGTTGCATGTACTATTTAGTTTTTGTTATCTGCATTTTCCACGTTTACTGTCTATGTGTCTCTCATTTGTACTAAATGGCCTCTGGGGATTACACCTGTCATATACAGGCATTCCTACACATTCAATTTATGGTGCATGGTGTGGGTAACAGTGCTTAATACTACAGTACTATTACATTATTGCAAATCTACATTACCATATGATAAAAGAATATACACATGCAGACCAGCAGTTAGACCTGTTTTGTCAGGCTATTACACTTTTATTGCCATACAAACAATATGAGACTCTTCCTGCCATATTTTCTAGTGTATGCAGTACTTGCTTTGAACAATACAGGTTTTATACTAACAATTAAATTACTACTACTTTTATTTTTATTTCCTATGACAGTAAAAGCATGAGTATTACTGACCTGCCTCACATTGCAACCATGCCAGGCAGCAGATGTGGGCCTCCTGGTTCACGGCCCACTCCGTTGCAGCTGTGGGGGACATAAGAGTAATATTTAGCCATACCTATCCATGATCTACCTGAGCTGGCACGTATTACACACATACTGGGGTGATACTTACACACGGCTGGAACATCTCCTGATGTTCTAGCCTCTTGGTGCCACTCCTCCAAGAGGTCCCCTTTCCACCACTTCAGGTCGGCATAGTGGTGCCTGACCTGCTTACCAGTTTGGGGTATGCCAGTGGCATTGGTGAGGTCATGGGCAAGATGGTCCCAGGCCTCTGCCTTATATTGGGAACACTGGTACTAGCCCTGCAGCAGTCTCTGTGCATGATCTTTATCTGGGAGTCCTGCCATGACCTTGGACTCCTGGATGCACCAGTGCTGCACCCAGAAGCACACTCCTTCTCTCCTTACTGCCATAGTGCCTGCAAGGGAGAGCTACATCCAGTTATGAGCTGTATTCCTGTCTCTTGAGTTTAAGTAGGGCAGATTTTCCGCACCATTCTGTGATTGGCTGGTTTTGAAAAGGCTAAGCTATGGCAAACCTGCTTACCTAAGGCTGGCATTGTTTAAAGGTGTATACCACTGGCCACAAAAAGTTAGCTGGTCTACACATTGCTCACACCTCCTAAGCTGGCCTGTGCAATGCTTAGTGTTGCCTACATTACACATTCATTATAATGCCTTTTTGGCATTGTGTTATTATTCATTACACCTTGTATGTATGCCTAGTATCCCTGATTGATGTGTACATACACTCTATGGGGTCCTTGTGTTTTATTGGGGACTTTGACACTCTATTACAATTACACCTCACTTCTGGGCTTACTGCTGTACTCCAGTTCACATATTTATGTTATGTAGTGGGTTATGGCACATATCACTGTATATTGATGCCTTTCACAGGTTCAGTTTGGTTATACTATGGTGAGGACATGTTTACTACTACCTCATTCTTCTGTACTTCTGTGATGGCTTGGTGGATAACTACTGGGACTATGTTGTATAGGGTCCTGGTTTCGAGACCTGCATGGCTGTTTATTTTGTTGATGGGCAGAGCAAGGGCCGTTGGATACAGAGTGATTAAGGCACTTTTGAGCACTTGTAAGCAGGTTTGTGCGATGGTAAGCACTGCTAACCTCCTGTTACATCTGCTTACAGAGAGTTAGCTTCAGTATTCATTAGCAAGTGTAGGCATTGCTTACCCCCACGCAAACACACTTAAACCCACTTATTAGTGCTTAAATATGCTTACTACTACTTATTTGTGCTTAAACCTGCTTACTAGTGCCTTATTCATTATGACACTAACACTTCACATGTGCATTTCCTGCAGTACTCCAGTTCATACATATATGTTATTTAGTGGGTTTTGCAACAAAATATTGGTCATGTGCTTTGCCATGGAAAATGGAATGTGCTGCAGGGGAACTCAAACTGGGACTACCTGCTCATAAGGTGAATGCTCAGCCCGCTACACTATTGCTCTGCTGCTTTGTTTACATATAATTTCTTTGTTATCCTCTTCAGCCTTTTAAGCTGCTTTAACCGTAGCTAAGCAATGGGCACACCCACGCACCTACGGTTAGCTTTAATCGGATTTAAAAAAAAAAAATAAAAGGGTTTCTTCATTTTATTTATATGTACTGTTGCTGTTGTACACATGGGGGACTGTTGGTGGCGATATAAGTGGTCTCATTCCTTACCTCTTCCTGCTGTTCTACATTGCAGGGGCATGTTTATTCTGAGAGCTCTGCTCTCAGACATGCCCCCTGCACTCTTATATGCTCCGTGTAAGCCTAGGAGCTCAGGCAGCATGCCTTATTAATATGCATGGCACGCTGCCGTCCTGCTCCTAAATGGGTGCTTCCATGCAGGACTAAGCATGGAAGTTTAGTAAATCTGGGGCATATGTCTATTTAGTGACTTCAGTCCTCAGATCACTCCAACGATTTTCCAGAAAAACATGGATTTTATGATGAATACACCAAAAGTATGAGGCAAAAATCTGGACATTCTGTGAACATCTGGACAGTTGAGAGGTATGGGCCCAGGAAAAATATGAGGCAAAATCAGGAAAAGTCAAGAGGTATTGTGGGTGTATTTTGCAGAACATGAGATGTAAGTTTAGTCATTATTACTCACAAGTGAGACAGTCAATGGGTAAGGAGCAGAAAGCCTGTGAAAGCAAAACATAAAATGGCAAAGAGTGCACTTCCAAACACAGAAAGTCTGTAGCTTGTTTTGTGTAACTGCTTTGTTTACTTTCTAGCACCATGATTGTTCCCACTTCATCCCCAGAGGCTGCCCTAGCTGGCAGGAAACAAAACAGCTCCAGACTCCAATTATTCCTACTACTGCCACTGCTAAAAGACCAGAGATCTCCAAAAGGCAATAGAGGGTGGTCTTGGTGTGTGACATGCGATCATGTGGTCATTTTTGCCTGGTAGGCTGTGATCAAATTACTGTGACAAAGTTATGCAACAGGATTTAGAAATGTTACAACCAGCAGTAATCCCTCTTTATTGCTTGTGGTAGCTGCTTCTTCAGAGATACTCCTACTTCGGTACTTTTATTAATGTGGTACAGTATTATGGTGGACTGTCCCCCTGACTTACCACAAATGTGAATGCATTATTCTGGAGGGGTTGACATATAATAATTATCCATGTGCTCTCCCATGGAAATGCTTGCAATAAGTGCTTTACTTAGCTGAGCAATTAAGAGAACAGCTGGCTTAGTAAATCTCTATCAACAGTTGCGTTAGTTATATTGGCCAAAAGTTTGCATTAACTCATTACTCTCAATGGAAAGATCATGTTCTTGAGTGAAATTTAGTGAATAGGTAATGATACAGAATATTTGACAGTGTGTAATTGTGTGGCAATGTGAGTACATGTATGCAGATTTATGAGTGGTCTCAGGTGTGTGTGTGTGTGTGTGTGTGTGTGTGTGTGTGTGTGTGTGTGTGTGTGTGTGTGTGTGTGTGTGTGTGTGTGTGTGTGTGTGTTGTAGAGCTGTGGCTGCCACACCTCTAAATGCCAATTGACTCAGAAGCAAATCCTATAATACTGAAGGGTTCACTAGAAACCAATAATATTCTTTAATATTACCCTTACAACTTGAATAGAACACAGATTTTCCAGCATAAAGCATTTTATGTACACTAAGAAGTATGAAACGTTAATGTCTGGTCTGTTATTTACTTGGCTCATACTCAAGACTTTGACAAAACCAGGGGGAAAAGTAGATGACACCAGGGAGTCTTTTTCTGTATTACTCTAATCCAGAATTAAAACATTAGTAGAACAGCAGGTCCTGCGTCACAATGCATTTTCTAAATTGTTTAGTCATTGTTGGACTAGCTATCCTTACCTAATAGGAAGTGCTTCCATGATGCTGTATTTGTTAGTGGTACAACATATAGGAATGCATCTGTGCAGTACTCTAAACTCATATATATTCTTATGGAAGGGTCTTGGTTAAAGAGAAAAAGATTGTTACTTATGAGGGAGAAAGGGCAAGATGGGAAAATAAGTAAGCAAAGGGATTAGAGGAAGGTCTAGGGAAGATAATACAGGTAGTCTTAATGGCAGAGTTCAGAATAAAAACAAGTGTGCAGTAGTTACCAATATTGGACTGAAGTATTCAAAATGTTGAGACTGTAAAAACAGTGTGCTTAGGAAGGTGACTGGTCCCAAGATAGGGCTGGATTTTGTAGAGTAAAAATCTGACATGGACTTGGTGGGCAGTTGATTTTAGGATGGCATTACATGGTTGTTCCTTGAAGAAATTATTTACAATAATAGCTGGTTCTTTTTGTCAGGGAGATAGTGACTTCCTATACTCTTCACTTTTTTTTTAGTAATGGGAGATCTGTTGGAGAAATGACATTCCAGGCTAGGTTATTAACTTTAGAGGGTATGGCTAAAGAGTTACACAGTAGTATCACGCAAATAACAGCTGACACTGTAACAGTTTATTTGACAATTCCATTGAGTGCAGTTACTGCAAACTTATACAACTGTGTGCACTTGATTTAGATGCTGTTGATATTCTGTCATAATGTAGATGTTTTCTTGTTTACTGGATAATTTTAATGCCGGATTAGTGAGAATAACTATACTGTTAAGTAATATTGTTAGAAACCTTGTTTTTCATATGTTGCAAGAAATTGATTTAGAAAAATGCCCCTATTTTTACATATTTTATTTTCCAAATATATAAGCATATGGCCATGTGCAGCAGACCAAATGCCACTTATGGATAAAGTAATAAAACAAGCAGTAGACCAAATATTTGTCTTGGACAATATCAGTGAAATAACTCTTATTTAGAATTAAGCCCCTGTCGTGCTGTTCATTCTACTGCAACCCCCGCCACCCCCCGATTTTGCAAATAGCTGGATCCACAAATAGGATAGAGAATAAAAAATACTGGTTTGTTTATATGTTGTATATATGGATATGATGTCATTTATTGAATTTACATTAAATCGACATGGCTATAGCATCAAAACAGAAACATCATCACACTTCTGTGAAAACGCATAGGTTACTCCTCGAAACATGCAAAGTTCATAAACAGTCTTTTTGCAATAGAGCAAGCTCTCCTGCACCCCCCACACCCCCTGCTAGGTATAAATACTAACTCTAAGATCACACAGTTCCCAGGGAAAGGCCATATTCCCCAACCCTAGAGATTGTCCATTCTCACATAGCTGTTGACTACATGTATTGTTGATTAAAGTCTGTCAGTAAAATACAGGTCAATTCAACATCAAACTAAGGCCATAAACCCTCCCACAACACACACACACACACACACACACACACACACACACACACACACACACACATATATATATATATATATATATATATATATATATATATATATATATATATGTATGCATACATATATATATATATATATATATATATATATATATATATATATATATATATATATATATATATATATATGTGTGTGTGTGTGTGTGTGTGTGTGTGTGTGTGTGTGTGTGTGTAAATAAATATATAGATAGATAGACATAGATTAGATATATACATATATAACAGGTCCTCTGAGACCTGCACAAATAAAGTAGTTATACCTGTTGGTGCTATCTGCGGAGAAAAATGACTAGCTGCTATTGTTGTTAACTTATTATTCTGGTTGTGTGATTTGTGTGAAGCAACTTGGAATACATTAATATGTAGCAACTGACTGTGAAGAGCAAATGTGAAATATATTTCATGACCATCGTTGGCTGGTGGGTTGGGATTGTCTGAATGGAAGTAACTGTCCTTCTTGTCATGTGCTCAGTTTAAACTCTCACTATCTAGCTTTCCTGGAATAGTATGTATTTATGTGAAATAACATCTAATACTTAACTGTGCATCTGATATGCACAGATAAAGTGAGCATCACTGATACATCTCTCTCTGGAGGAAAATGGCAAACAGTCTATCATTTTTGCTTTGCAACACTAATATAATTTATGTGAAGCACATCAGCTGAATCATAATGAAGCATCAAAAATAATAAAGAGTACTAGTAATACAGATAGCAGCAGTGCTTGTGATAACAAGATATAAAACCAGTAACAAAGTATAAACAGAAATATTCCTTCACCCCATCCCTTCAATATCCTCCTAAGTAAATCAACATTTATAACATCAATCCGATATAAGGGAAATGGCACAACATCAAAGTATCACAGTATCACAAATAAAAAAATTGCACAGTGCAAGTGAGTGATTATGCAAGAATACAGTACAGCTGGGATTGAGGTTTTGCCAATTTTCAGCTGAACAGCAATATATATTGTGAAGACTGGTAGAGATGGGTGAAGGCTGCCAGCCTAGTCAAATAGAATTTGATACATAATTCTGGCATTTGTAAATATGAATGTAAAATACAGGCCTGTTTCTTAAATGAAAGAAAATGCTGTAAGATATTGAACTTCAAGATTGTAGCAACATTGCCATCTGCTTTAAGGAAAACTATGTCAAGCATTTCAAATCTTTCTTTTGAAGTTAAAATTATTTCAAATTTATCCTTTGATCTGTAGAGCTCGGAGTCAGCCTGTCTGGGCTAGCACATTCTTTCTATTGTTTTAACTTAAGGAATAATTACTAGAGTGTACATATGAAATGTCTTTTCTTGTTGTATCTTCCTGCGCAGGTATTAGCTTACTAAATAATGTAGCCTGTTGGCCTGGAAACCCCAGGCTAAGTGTCAAAATGATGTAATGTGTATACTGGGAAACCTAAGTGTCAAAAATGATGTAATCTGGGAGGGCCCAGCAGAAATGTTTGTTAGTGATTTTAAAAACTATTGCTCAGACAGAGACTGTTAGAATTTTTGTCTGACTATTCAGCTCAGCACTTCCTATGCTATATATGTAGGTAAGTTACTTTAGAAGTATGTTTTCTTGTAGCAATAGCTAGGAATTAGAAAATATTAGACTAAGTGTTTTTCTGTTATGTCAGAACTGTACTACTGAATTATTTTAAGTTCCTGTGTGATCTCTGAACTCTTGAATAGCACTGTGGTGTAGTAGTATTGTCTTGTGTTTTTAGTATTTATTATTAAATATTTTAAAACCTTTTAACTGTGGCTGGATTATGTAGAGATAAATTAAGTTCTATAGTACATTGCATGCTTATAAGTGATCCTGTACTAAGCCCTTCCAATAAGCCTTAATTGCTTAGTTACACTACTATTGGATAATAATATTGCACAGTAATAATTGGACACCCTTTTAAGGGTCTTTGCGTAGCTGATAATTATTAGCTGGTGGTGGCAGTAATTACTACCATATAGTCTGGGCATAGGGGCACAGCTGGAGAATCTGTGTCAGCCTTTCCCAGGAGTGTCTGTGCAGTTGAATAAATGCTTATCTCAAAGTGTGTGTGTGTGTGTGTGTGTGTGTGTGTGTGTGTGTGTGTGTGTGTGTGTGTGTGTGTGTGTGTGTGTGTGTGTGCGTGTTTGTGTGTGAGCTACTTGGGCAGGGACATGAAGCACTGGTTGGACAGAGAGGGTACTGGAGGTTTTAGCTTGTCAGCTAGGCTGAGATCTGGACCCTATAGCTGCGCCAGTGGGGAGTCTTATTGGGGACTTGGGGAGCAAGGGAGCGACCAGCCCCAGACTGACTGTAATCTCTGTGTGCTCTTAAGGGAAATTGCACTTTACTGTGTGTATTTGTTATCCTTTCTGCATATATGAGACGCCCTCTCTGGTGTTAGTGGTGAGGATTGAGGCTCCTTGATTGCTGGGCCAGGGCACGGACATATTAATTGGTGGCAGTGGTTGGGATATCCACCTCACATATTAATTGGTTTGTAGTGGTGGGATCCACTACACATACTAATTGGCTTGTAGTGGTGTGGGTAGAGTGAATCCTGTAGCTTATGTACAGTGATCTCTGAAGGTGTTTTGTACTCTAAAACAGCCATGCAGTGAATACTCAGAGTTCAGATCACAATTGGTTTATTTCTTTTGTCAGCTTAGTTAGTCAGGGTGAGCAGGCAGCATGTCAACAGAGGAGTATGGAAAGCTGACATGGAGCCAGCTGGTGGAGATGTGCCAGGCTAGGGGACTGGTGCATGGAAACCTGATTAAGTCAGACCTGATTGCAGCCTTGGTTACAGCTGCATCAGAAAGCAGCATCCAGGAGGAAATCAAACTGGCAGTGGAGATAAATTATCCTCGCAGAATGGACAGCTCAACCTTTCTGCAGTGGACTTAAAAATCCAGCTGGAGCTAAAGAGACTTGAGTTGGAGGCCAGGCATTTGGAGATAGAAGCTAAAGAAAAGGGGCGTCAGAGGAGGCATGAGAGAGAAATGCTGACTCTTCGCCAGAGTAATGGAGGTAATGGGGAAGGGAGTAACTGGACCCCAGAAGCACAACTGGTCAGTAAATTTCTTACGCAATTTAAAGGGGATAATTTTGATAGTTTCTTTCACATGTTTGAGAGGGTATCCAAACAGTATAGTGTTGACCAAAGGCTCTACGTACAGTTCCTGACCCCCTTACTCCATGGAAAAGCTGTAACTTTTTTGTCAAAAATGCCTGACACTGTCTGTTTTGATTATACTGCTGCAAAAAATGGCTTTTGGAATGTTTTAAGCTACCACCTGTAATGTATAGGAAAAAGTTTCGTGAGCATAGACTCAAGGCAGATGAAAGTGTGTGTGAATATGTTGCTGAACTGAGCACTTATTTTCAAAGCTGTCAATAGTGTTTATTTTCAAAGCTGGGTGAGTGGATGTCAGGTCACCACTTTTGAAGGGCTGGCAGACCTTTTGGTGATTAGACTAAGTGTTTTTCTGTTATGACCGAACTGTACTACTGAATTATTTTAAGTTTCTGTGTGATCTCTGAACTCTTGAATAGCACTGTGGTGTAGTAGTATTGTCTTCTGTTTTTAGTATTTATTATTAAATATTTTAAAACCTTTTAACTGTGGCTGGGTTATGTAGAGATAAATTAAGCTGTAGAGTATATTGCATACTTATAAGTGATCCTATACTAAGCCCTTCCAATAAGCCTTGCTTGCTTAGTTATACTACTATTGGATAATAATATTGCACAGTAATAATTGGACACCCATTTAAGGGACTTTGGGTAGCTGATAATTATTAGCTGGTGGTGGCAGTAATTACTACTGTATAGTCTGGACATAGGGGCACAGCTGTAGAATTTGTGTCAGCCTTTCCCAGGAGTGTCTGTGAAGTTGTATAAATACTTATCTCAAAGTGTGTCTGTGTGAGTCAGCTACTTGGGCAGGGACACGAAGCTCTAGTTGGACAGAGAGGGTACTGGAGGTTTTAGCTTGCCAGCTAGGCTGAGATCTGTACCCTATAGCTGTGCCAGTGGGGAGTCTTATTGGGGACCTGGGGGGCAAGGGAGTGACCAGCCCCGGACTGACTGCAATCTCTGTGTGCTCTTAAGGGAAGTTGCACTTTACTGTGTGTATTTGTTATCCTTTCCTCATATATGAGATGCCCTCTCTGGTGTTAGTGGTGAGGACTGAGGCTCCTTGATTGCTGGGCCAGGGCACGGGCGTCATATACACACATATATATATATATATATATATATATATATATATATATATATATATATAGTGTGGGGGGTGCAGTCAATGTTTTCATCTTTGATGTTGTGGCACTATGGTATTGAGCCATTTCTCATATATGGGGTCAGTTTTATGAGCATCAATATTTTACAATTCAATGTTCTAACATACACACACACACACACACACACACACACACACACACACACACACACACACACACACACACACACACACACACACACACACACACACACACACACACACACACACACACACACACACACACACACAAACATAACAGCAAAAAGTAATCAAATTGCTTGAACATGGAGCAAATTTTGCATCTGTGGGATGATCCCCAAAGTCAAAAAGATAAAACTAACAAGATATCTTCTTTAAGTGAAGACATATAACAAAATGCATCTCAGTGAGTGAACTGCAGACATTTAAGCAAAAGACAGTGCTGTATGATGTGAAACTACTAAGAAATTCAAAAGGTATGAGGCCTATGCTGTAACACATGAATACATCATACTAAATGAATAAAATAAAACTCATATGATGTGTGGAGTTACCGATCAGATTACAGACATCTGAACAACATGATTCATTAGCAAAAAAATGTTTTTATAGGTTCTTGTATAACACTCCCGAGCTTGACTGTATATTACTTTACTAAGAGTATGTCCAGTTTTGTAAATACTACCCCATGCTTCATAAATGTAGAGCACATTTCAGTAGCTGCTAGGTTTGTGGATATGTGTGACCATTAAAGACCCTTTCCCGATTTCCTCGAAGCAATGTCCAATTAAATGATTTTCTCAGAGTCACACAGTAGACAAATGAAAGCTACAGGCATCAAACCATGGATAACAAGATGCAGCTTTCTAACACTCATTCCCCAGATCATCTGCACTAATTGATAAGACCTCACTTACATCTTTAAACAAACAGGTCCTTTGTGCAGACCACTTTAAAAGGCTAAAGTAATTCTAAATGTGTAAATAAAAGAAAGTGTTAGCTTTTTCATTTTACAAAATAAAAATGATTCCCTACCATCCATAATTACGAAGCTGGTATATGGAAAGATTAAATGCAGTGCAAATACAGGAAGACCATGCGTATATGAAGGTTTTGTAAGAAACAGAAAGTTGCAATATTTATAGCATTTCAATGACTCAAGAACCAAAGAAACTGTCATACAGTATAATGCACAGTCACAAACAACAGAAGTCAAGAAAACAGAATCTGGTTTGAGTTGCAGTTAATTAAAGCACCATCAATCATATGCAACTGAAAGCTACAAGATTTTACACTTCTTTTCTACCGTTGTTTAATTTCAATTTTCATTTCCCTGCCATAAAAATAATTTGATATGATGCCAAAGAAACAAGCACTTGCAATACAGCACTGAGAATATAAGGCAGAAATAATAAACATGAAAAAACTAACCAAAATGTGTCTGTTTTACATGTTGTATATTCTGATGTTGTTATGTTATGGAATATTAACACTGCCGCACAGAAAGCAATACACATATTCCCTTTTTGCACTGGCATTGGCAATAAATATGCATGCAAATCTGCTGACAAATTATCGACATTAGAGAATCTTAACACAATCAACTAATGTCTTGAGGGGAAAAAAACATATTGAGTCAAGCCCATTAAGCAAAAGTTGCTAAGTGTTCAGCAAATAGTGCTGGTTAATGAATTTGTGCAGGTGTTTACTGTAAATTGCTATGCACATTTGGTAGTTTAGCTTGACGTTTAGGAGAAACTGTCTCACTAATTAAATCAGAGATACAGGGATGTGCTGTTTAGCATGGTGGTGTTTGCTAGAGCGATTTTTTGTTTTTACTTTCTCAGTACTCCTTCAGAAATCAAAATTGTTGATAGACACATAGAGGTTACATAAAATTTTTTGCCACATGTCAATTGATAAGGAAAATATTTGTAGCAGTGTATATTTTTCAGAGGCATTTTGTGACAAATAATTTAAGTAACTATCTACCATCTGTTTATGCAAAGCAGTTTAGAAACTACCAAGACATGTGAACAAAAGAAATAACAGTATAAACAGAAATGCAAATCAAGCATATATATGACTAAGGTACATCAAAAATAAATGACCCCTGAATGTTTAATTTGATTATTTCATGTCAAGAATCATATAGACTGCACAGTCATCATTTTATAAAACCAATAGTTCTACATACTCTGGAAAACAAAAAAGAAGTTTAACGCTCATCTTGTAACAAATTCCAGTGATACTTTCAGTGCTTTGTCTAAGTGTGATTATTGCATGTTGTAAACTGCTTTGCACAGTTATCCCACTCCACAAGGGGGGATCCACCTTGGATCCCAGAAACTACCATCCCATCAGTCTGATAAGCCTTATCTGCAAGGCCATGGAGTGTATTATCATGGAACTTATAAACAAAGACATTGGCAACCTTCAAACACTGGACCCCACCCAGTTTGAGTTCATGAAGAACCAATCTTGTCTCCTGAACCTGATTGACTTCTTTGAATCAGTCTCCAGAGCCATGGACAAGGGTAAGGTGGTCCACACAGCCTATCTAGACCTTGCCAAGGCCTTTGACACCATCCCCCACTCTGGAATCATAGATAAACTTACTAAGCTGGGCATTAATCCCTACGTTACCCAATGGGTTGCTAACTGGCTTACTGATAGAACCCACACTGTAAAAGTAGCCGACTCCAAATCCAGCACCAGACAAGTGACAAGTGGAGTACCTCAACGTTCAGTCCTGGGACCGCTCTTATTTGGCATCTACTTCTCTGAAATACAGACCAACACTAAGGGACTCTGGCTAACAAAGTT
This sequence comes from Protopterus annectens, assembly GCF_019279795.1. Lineage (NCBI taxonomy): Eukaryota > Metazoa > Chordata > Ceratodontiformes > Protopteridae > Protopterus > Protopterus annectens. Next base: position 814,432,617 of record NC_056745.1, read on the forward strand.
CACAGATGACTGCAAACTGGGAGCCATTATTGAATCCCCAAATGATGTGGATACTCTACAAAAGGGCCTTACAGAAACAGATGCTTGGTGCCAGAGCCATGGGCTCAAGGTCAATGCCAAGAAATGTATAGTTATCCTCTTTGGGAAAAAACATGTATCCGTGAATTACCATATAGGTGGCAGTACACTAAACACCGAAAGTGTGATAAGAGACTTAGGGACACAGGTGGACAGTGGTCTCACCTTCGATAACCACATTGCCACAACAGTCAGGAAATCCTTTTATGTAGCACACCTCACCACTAAGGGCTTTTCATCCAGAAAAAAGGAGGTCATTGTCCCACTGTACTCATCCCTCATTAGACCCATTATAGAATACAACGCCCCATTTGGTATGAACCTCTCAAGACATCTGCAACAACTGGAAAGGCCACAGAAATACCTCACTAAAAGAATCACAGGCCTAAAGCAGATGCCCTATGCTGACCACCTTAAAAAACTCTAGCAGTACTCTGTCGCATATCGTCTACTCAGAGGCGATCTCTGCTTAACATACAAGGCCATGTCAAACCCAGAGCTGTTGGACATGCTACACTTAAAGAAAGCCCAATTCCTCAGAACCACACGCTCCAGGGATCTAAACCTTGTCATCACAATAAACAAAACATGCTGGAGGGATAGGTTCCTGACCCAGAGACTCCCCAGACTCTGGAATAGATTGCCCATACATATCAAGCAGAGTGCCTCTTTGGCCCTCTTCAAAAGGAACCTTGACAATTGGATGGGAGAAAGGAAATTCACCCCGGGGATCACATCAGTCACCCTGTTAGACAGGGGTCCAGGGAAGTAAATAGTGTGCGAAGAAATAGCAAGGGAATTGTTATGGCTAGGCTTGTATAGGCCCTAGGCCTGATAGCCTAGTACCAGCCTATGAATCTATATAACATAGCTCAATAAAAAGAATACTAGCTCAAAGAAATGCAGCCTACAAATAAATGTAAAGCCATACATCAGATGGTTGTAGTGTTAAGACAGTGAAGTTCACTTTCCATTCCAGAAATCCCTATCTTGTTAACACTACTTAAACAAGTAAAACATTGATGAGCATTCAGAAACCATTTAGCTGGAACACAGTGAATCTTGAAGGGGTCCTTTGCATATATCCCATTGGCCTCCCTTATGAGAAGGTTCAAGGTATTACACAGAAGAAAAACACTAATGTTATCTCTCTACTAGGTAAAGGTCAAGTCATACCACTGCATTGTGTGTCATTTAAAGAACAAAGAAAGAGCTCTAGAGAATGAATAATGAGTGTGAATCAGAAAAAAAGGATATGACTATAATTTAGTGGAGCTACTCCTCTTCTCACTAAAAACGAGAAGAGACAGTGGGTCATGCGACTATTGGAAAATGTTGACAGAAGACAAGATAAACAGAAACTGACTATAGCAGCAAACTACTCTATGTATCTCAGAAAAAAACTTTTTCACAAAGGCAGCTGTGGTCACATGCCATAGACCACCTGAAAGCAGAGCCATCACTAACTCAACTGACTCACTAGGCAGTTCCAGGAATGATACTCCCTTCAATCCAAAGTCAGGAATTGAAAAAACATATCCAGTACTGGAGAATTGTAGCTAGCAGGTTCTACTAACTCCTTGCTGTAGTTACATGAATTAATATCCTTGATATAATAGTCTGCACTAATTTTGCCAATGTTTCTGGGACTTTAAAGCCTCAAAGGACTGCTCAAATCAGCTTTCTTCAAACCTTGTCAAATGCCTTCCACAAGTCTGGGAATGTCCAGCTGGACTCTTTCCTCATGTGTAGCTTCTTCTCAACTATCAGTCTCCCTGTATCAGATGTGTTTTGCTGCATCCTGATTTGAATTCAAATTGCTCATTTCTCATTTTACTTTCTACTACCCTGCATATCTATTTATCAGTCACCCTTTATAGCACTTGCATGCAATGTGACAAGAGTTTGATACCTCTGTACTAGCCACAGTTGTGATTATCCCTTGGGTCTTGTAGACTGACACCAGAATATGTATTCTCCAATAACCTGGGCAATATCTTCCCTCCATACCACAATGGGTACCCTCTTGACCACATATGCCCTAACTCACCTAACATCTTAATGATATTTGCTGTAACCCCATCTGAGACTGTTGCTTTCCCAGATTTCATTTTCATTAGCACTGCTCTTACTTCTTTTAGTGTAGGTTTTTCTTACCCTTTCATTGTAGGCTAGAGTGGAGGCAGTACAGCTTCTCTGGGTTTTTCTTCACTCATAAGGTATCTGAAGTACTTCTTCTATCTGTCTTTGATGTCCAGTGGCAGATGAGAAGGTCGTTGCTGGCATCCTTTATGAAGGGTATCTGATGACTATATTATTTATCTCTCTGTTTTTGCCTTGCAACTTGAAAGAGCATCTCTTTGCTGTCTGTTGAGAAACTTTCCAGAAGCTGGTAGAGTTCGTCTCATGCCTTGTTATTTTCTATTGCAAATGCCCTCAACCTCTTTGTTAGTCAACTAGTATTCCTTTTTAGTCTGGCCCTGTTTTATGTCTCCTTCTTTTTCTTGCATTCCTTCTTTCTTTTGATAACTTCCTGGGCTTCTGCTTTCCACAAACAACCTTCATTATGAACCTTATTTTCATACCTGGCTCAGCCACATATCTGTTCTATACTCCTCACTTATGCTGTTTTGAAATGCTGACATTCTTCTTCTTCATCTCTGTCTAATTCCTTTCCTTTCCTTTTTGTCTTGAGGTGCTAAAGCCAACTTCTCAGTTTTCAGTTCCGCCTTTGCTTACCTTAGAGATCTCACAAAAATCCAAACACTGCCCTCGAAAGTTGAACACAGCACCCAATGAAACCATTAATTGATAAGAAAAAAAAACAAATAAAATAGCTAAGCATTTTCATCCTATTGCATAGAGGACTTCTTCAGAACTCAGTTCTGGATACACATCAGTGACATGTTAAACCCCCTCCCTCTAATAAGATCAGTGAGGCAGCATAAACACTGTAAAAAAAGTGGATTGTTCAAGATCAAACACTGCACAATCCCACAACCCAGAGTGGAAGAATCAGAGGAATTTAATCTTGACACTACCTTCTGAGTATGGTCTAAATGAAAACAGACACAACATCCATGGACCATTAGAGGAGAGATCAACATAAGAATATAAATGACTGATCAAAATATCAGGCTGAGCAGTGTCAAATGCTGCAGAGATATTTAACTAGGTCAAAAAACGATACTGTAGCCCAAAGAATATCATTCATGACTCTGGTGAGGTCCTTGCAGTACTATGTTGACAGCCAGTAGATAAAGTGTTCATGAGTCTGCTGACAGTAAGATATCAGTCAAACTGAACATATACTGTCATTTTGATAATCTTACTAAGGAAATGAAAGTCTGAGATGGAGCAGAAATTATCAAGGGCATATTGGTACAGAGATAGTCGATTGGCAGCTGGGCAAAAAACAACATTCTTTAACAGAGCTGGAAAAATCTCACTCCACAGCAATGATATCAATATAATACTCTGGATATGGATCTGGTCAGTTCACTTTCTAGTGGTATGGCTATGGTAATGCATCTTTTTTTGGCAATGGCTTTGGTCGTCCACCCATTTATGGATATAGCATCCAGCCTCCACAGGATGTAGTTCTTTCTAAAGTGCATAGTACGGCCCTAGTCATTTTTTGCCAGTTAAAATTAAGTTTTGATGCACTTGGTGTCATGTCATTTGAGCACATCAAAACTGGTCTGTTTTTGTTACATGCTTTCTCCAACACCTGTGATATGTCAAGGGCTTTGATCTTGAAATATAGCCTGATTACTCTTTGTCAGTTTTTGTAATCATATGCTACAAAGCACTATCCCATGGGAAAACTTCTCTCTGGTGTTTGCAGCATATGCTCAGAACACCTGTTCTTTACTGTACTTAAAGCACTAGGTTTTAATACAGCCTAGCAAGTCCTCAAGTTGTGACTTGTAAGAAACATTGTTATTTTACTGGCTCATCTGTTCATAGCTGTATGACAGGGAGCATTATTCTACAGCAGATAACTTTAATAATGTATTCTCATCATCCTGAAGGGTATGATTGCCGTTGTATAGAGCTCCTCTTCAATGTGTTACAAGTTATGGGAGTTGACATGCTAAGTTAATTTACTGGCAAAACATTAAGTGTGGTACGAATACTGAACAGTGTAGAAGAAAATGGACAAAGTGGGCACAAACTGCATGAACGTCTTAGTTCAGTGCTATTGAGAAGTGAAAAAACTATCCAGCAAAACTATATGTAGATTAGAAAGTGATCCCTGTTATACAGCATTGCAAAAGGATTTCTTGTGGAAAAAATTAGAGAAGATTTATAGCATGGACAGAACAGAAACAGCATCAAGCTCCACACTATGTTTCACCCATACTGGAATCATTTTTGCCTAAGATTCAAGGCATTGTCAGGAGATATGTAGACATTAAGTAATGAATATTGCTATAAAAGGGCACCGGACACTAGTTGTAAATGGCATTGCAGTTGTATATAGTGGACCAAGCCAGAGCTAAGGTCAGATTATCACCATCCTGAATGTTAACCCTGTAGTAGAAGACTTAAAAACTTTGATCAACAACTTAATTTTAATGAGCTATAAAAGCCTGATATTCAGTGTTAGCTTCTCAGTTGAAATTTGTCAGTTGATAATACAGGAAGTAATACTGAGAATCAGAAACGCAAAATTATTTAGTGGTGATATTATAACATAGTTACATGCTGGCTCTGTGCTGGTGGTTGAATTGCATTAGTTAGAAGACGTATTACTGTAGTGCATTTTACCACAGTGTATTATATTGTGTAAGCTGTAGTATGCTTTCCTAGTATTTATTATTTTTTTTCCATTATTGTGCAGTCATGGAGTTTGTATCTAGAGTGCGGAGTTGCAAAAGACATGTTCTCAGTGTAAGTGACCACCTACACTGACAGCAGGCTGACAGCAGGTCTTGGAATCTGGCACCTGGGGTAAGCATGTTTATAGATAGGCCTTACACCAAAGTAAGTCACTTACACTGGCCCATAATTTAGGGGTGTGTGGGGGCAGGGACCCCAACATGAGGGATCCAGGGAGGCTTTCCCTCTGCAAACAATTGTTTTCATGTTTTTGTTTTCTGGTTCACAATTTTCAATATTAATATTTCAACAAACCAGAAAACCGTTCTTTGATGGGTAGTAGCTAAACTTATTATAAAGATGAAGGAGGACATAATGAACTGTAATCAAGCTTTTTGGCAGACTAGAAGAGAACTATATTACACTAAATAAGTAAAAGTATGACTCTGGCAAAAATAACCTTGAGTTTTCTGGGTTCATACTTTTTTAAGAATAGCATGCCACAAGGGACATCAATATATGATGGTACATCTACATCAAATGTAAAATAGCTCTCTTGAGCCTTCTGGGTTCATTAACTTTCAGTTTGACATAATTATAGATCCACTGTGGGAGCTGATGAAGTAGGAGGCTCCATTTGTTTGGATAAAAAATAACAAGAAGGAACTTTAGAAATGATAACAAAAGTGAGAAGTAAACTAACATTCGACAGGACAGAGTTCAGGCTTGATAAGGTCTTATTTTGGTGTAGCCATTTCTAATCTGTTAGAAGTAGATGCAAGTGCTTTAGAACTTGGTACCATGTAAAATATAGAAAGGGCAAGGGAATAGTTTTCATTATTAGCCAAATTGTTTTGCTGCTGCAAGAGAAGAGAGTGTGAACTTTGCTTAACTGTTTGATCATTGTGTAATTATGACAGTAAAATATGTGGTCCCTAGAAAAGAATATTGTTTTGAAAAGTGAAGAAATACTGTAAAAGTGATCATTTCAATAAAATAAAGTGTGAAAGACTTGATTATGATGCATTAAAATAATACAGAAATAATAGTTTCAGAGAATGGAAAAGGATAACTCTTAACTTTTAACACAAGGGGAACTAAAAACACGTTTTAAAAACAACTTATGAGGTCTGCTTAAGAAATGCAACAGTGAAGCTTGTTTTGCAGTGCTAAACAATACATATCACAACAAAACTGTTCCCATTTACGTCACATGTCTGAGCTGACAAAGGAACACAGGTTAATAAGAGCATTGTCTCATGTGTGGTGCATAACAGAGAGTACTCCTTAATCAGTCCTCTTACCCTTTTAGCACAAGAAATCTGGATAAACTTAAAATAATGGGGAGGCTCAAAAATAGGGACAGATTTTAAGTATTGCTCTTATAAACTCAGAAAGTTGCTAGAATAAAAAGATTTGTGTCAACATGTGTTTTATGCAGGAAATAAAGTCTGAAACAGTGATTTGCCAGAAAAGCACAAATTTAATGAGGAAAAGGATAAACATATGAGGCAAAAAATCTGTACATTCTGCAAAAATCTGGACAGTGAGGTATGCTTTTAATTGCCATTCATGACTACATTATAATCCATTTCACTAACTCAGTATGTTCTGCACTTTTACACACACGCACACACACACACACACACACACACACACACACACACACACACACACACACACACACACACACACACACACACACACACACACACACACACACACAATTGTGTATCATTCTAAAACACACAAATCCCAGTGTGGTGGCAAGTGATTTCTGTGAACAAGGTCCAGAGATTCTGTATTTTTCACTTAATTGATGAGGGCTTTGTTGTACTGACTACACTGAAGTTGTTTATTTAATAAATTAGACCCTTGCCTACATAAACTTGTTCTGGAAAACTCATTTTATTAATATCCATGTGCTAAGGTAATCTTGTTTGTAAAAGTTCCTCAAAGTGGCCATCCTCATGCTCTTAAGTTAAATACTGTGCATGTTCAGGGATCGGATTTGCCACTGTCATTAATGTGACATACAATGACTTGCTCTTATTTCTATCTCCTGTACTCAACAGAAGGAGTTATTCTTGGACAATTAAAATATGCATTAATATTACAAGACATTTCTACATACATTAGCATTACATGTTGCTGGAGGGGTGCTTATGACAATGACTAGTCTTACTATGAGTATGGAGAGAGGCGGAATATGAAATATTAGTTTTCTGCATAAAAATATATGAGGAGGTGGAAGTGGTCACCCTGTAGAGTAAACACAGCTTTAAACAATCTGAGGGTAAGACAGGGAATCAGCTTGCCCACTGTAGTGCTTTACATTTAATGAAAATGTACCCTTTGTGAAAAACTATGCCATTCAAGTCATACCACAAGTTCTGACCTGAAGCCAGACAGAATATATAGTTGAGATAACCATAATACCATTGGGGAAAATAATTGTATATTCATTTCACAGTTAACTAACTCAACATGATGAAGTCCATACCAGAATATACAGTACATTGTCTAACACAGACTACAGTTTGCAATGAATTCTGCTTTCATTAATTATACTCTGGACTCTTTTTATCAAATGTTCTAGTTGGCCAAGTTGTCAAAAATTTAAAGAATATAGTTTTTGTACAGTAAATGCAGTGAATGCAAATAGGTATTTCCCATACCAAATATTAGCTGGCAATGCAGTGCTAATGTACTGGGGTGCAAATGAGTAATGCGTTCAGAGAGGTAAGAGTATGAGCAGCATTAAGAACCAAGTTAATTTGCAATCATATAAAATCAAGTTAAATATTTCTCTTGCTTGTTCTTGGCTATTATTTCTCACTACTGGATATCAGAGAATAGTACTTATCAGACAAAGACCATAACGCTGAATGTTGTTCCCAATGCTTACTTTTTATTTAAAAAACTAGTGTTATATTTTACTAATAGTGCACTTTGCTTTACTGAATGAACATATCATTCAGGAATACAAAGATGAGTATATGGCGACAGCAAGTTGCTCCATACTGCAGCCATATCAACATACAAGCACTGTACCTAATAATATTTTAAATCATGCAAGACAACTGTTAAATAATAATTGTCCCTATATTTGGCATTTCACTATTAGCTATCAGAAAACAGGACTTGTGAAAGCATCAGCACCCAGAGGATGATAATGCTGAATGTTGCTTCTCTTTTATTATCTATTTTATCAGTAAGTTATTTGCTGTTACTCTTATAGCCAATGAATGGCATAGAAGGATAAAACCAGACTATGTCCCAGGTGATCTGGGTTCAATTACTAGCTCAGGTGACTGAAATGCTGGTAAAGGGAAGATGGGGGTGCACTCAAGTACACCTTGCAGTTGCTCTCTGGTAGTCTGGGGATGTCTTGTGTGGCATTATCCTTAGGCTGGCTAAGTCTCAGGAGAGGTAGGACAATGCCAGCACTCCACATTGTAAAGTTTCACAGAACATTATAAATTCACACAAAGGAGGTGAGATCTCAGGGCATACAAAAGAAGATTCTTCCTTCACAGCAAAATGTGACACATCACTGGGGTAACCAGGTTTCCTCACCAACCCCAAATGGGTCAGAGAAAATCCAGACATTGCATGTTAAGTTCTGCAGACCCAGTGAATGAGGACATGCTCCTACAAATAGCTGATGGTCAGCTGGGTGGGGAGGGAATTAAAAAATCATATTACTGTTAACAAGCTGAAATGTACATTAATGAAATGTGAGTTCCTACACCATTACTTGCACAAAATGATAGCTGCAGTAAGGTAAAGCAGTGCATCCTCTTTCCTATCTTTGTTAATTCATCTCACTACTAGATATCATTGAATACTACTTGTCAAATGATCACGACAATAATGCTATATATGTTATTTCCCCATGATAATATATTTTTACAAGCACATCATCCTACCAAAGCTCCATCAATCCCCCACTCAACCACTACCACTGTACTACTACTCACACCACCACCCATGTCTCACCCATACTCAGCTCCCCTCCCACCAGCTCAAGAACCATCCCTATGCACCCCCCACATATTCTACCAACTATATTACCCAAACGTAAAGCATCCCTACAACTTAATATAGTAACCCTTCCACCATACCTATTACCCATAGAGAACAATCATAAAATTTCCCTTATAAACAAACACATTCAAAAACTGAGAAAACTAATAATCTCATGCATATCAAAACTAGCCCTAAGTGGAGACATCCACCCTAACCCTGGCCCTACCATCTCCAACCCCAATCCTCATAATCAGACTAGAAATCACAACTTCTCCCATATTACAGCCAATAGAAAGCCAAGTGACTTCCTTCTACTAAGCCTAAATATTAGAAGTATATCCAACAAAGTCCATGAACTCCATGCCACCATAGATTTATACTCCCCAGATATAGTCGTCCTGACAGAAACCTGGCTAAAACCTCACATTACCAGTGAGCAAATACTCCCTACAGGTTACGGCATACTAAGAGTAGACCGGCTAAACAAAAAAAGAGGTGGTATAGCTATAATATTTAAACAACATCTAAACATCCAGATCTTAAAATCATCAGCACCACAAATAGGCAATGAAGAAATAATATATACCAACCTCAAAATTAACCGAAACAAAACCATCAACATAATTGGATGCTACTTCCCACTTGGCCAAAACATCCCTCCACTAGGAAAACCTCCTCAGCTGGTCTACCCACCATCGCCCCCAAGAAACTATCATCTTAGGTGATTTCAATATTGACTGGCAATCCTGTTCTGGCAACAATCCAACCCATCATGTACACCTTCATGGCTTCACCCAACTAGTCCAGTCACCAACAAGGATAAATAAAAACTCCAGCAAGCACTCTACCCTAGATTGGATACTAGTCAGTAAGAACCCCCAGTCATATATAACAGGCTGCTTATCAGATAGCCTCAGTGATCACTCCCCAACATTCCTACTTAAAAAATACCTGTACCAAGCTAAACCTGTCGTCTATCGTCAAATATGTAAAAAAATAAACTTTAACCCACTCACATTCATCTCATCCCTCAAAGAATGTAACTGGCATGCTCTAAAGTACCTCAGTCTAGATGACGCAGTTGAATCTTTTAATACTACCTTCCTGAACATCCTTAATTACCATGCCCCCATAAGATTTTCCAGAACCAAAGCACAACCCTCCCCATGGCTACAGAAAACCACTAAGTCAGAAATGAAAAACAGGGATAAAGCCTGGGAGCACTGGCAAAACCAAAACCCTGCAGCTAGACAGAAATTCCTAGAACTATGCAATAGAGTCAAAAAGCTAATAAACGGGACAAATTCCAATACTACCCGTCTGCCCTAGACTCCTCACAACACAGCCCCAAACAATTCTGGTCCTCCATAAACTCCATCCTCCACCCAGGTAAAGTCAGTACACCTCCTCCTAACATCCCTCACTCCTCAGAAAATATTGCTACCTCATTCAACACACACTTCACCCAAACCATACTATCACTAGCTAAACAACACAACCCTCCCTCCAACCCACACCTTCAACTAGTAATCTCTCCACTGCCTTCTCTTTTTCTCCTGTACCTACCTCCAACATAAAAACTCTTAACTAAACTTAAACCCACCAAATTAGCAGCAGACAACCTCCCAAGTGAATACCTACAAATTGCAGCTGATGCTCTGGCCTACCCAGTATCCATCTTGATTAACCGATCTCTGTCAGAAAGTTACGTTCCCACATTGTGGAAAGTCTCACATATAATTCCCTCCACAAAGGTGGACCCTCTGCAGAACTAACCAATTACCCCATAGCTATTCTCTCTCCACTCTCCAAAATACTAGAGAGATGCATACACTCTCAGGTCTCACACTACCTCCTTACTAACAACCTCCTTTCCAGTACTCAGCATGGTTTCCGACCAAACCATAGCACCACCACTGCCTTACTCTCCTTTACAAACACTATCCTTCAGCATAAACACAATGGCTATCTCTCCTCTGTTACTTTCCTAGACCTATCTAAAGCATTTGACATGGTCCCACACAAACAACTTATCTCTGTCCTCAATAACCTATCCTTCTCACAATCAGTCACCAACTGGTTTCAGAGTTACCTGTCTGACCGCCAACAATCCGTTGTATGGCAGAAGGACATATCTCCCCAACTACCTGTCTCCATAGGGGTTCCCCACGGATCCATCCTTGGACCCCTACTTTTCTCTGTTTACACCAGTAATCTAGCCTCTGCCACCAAACATGGCACACTCATCCAATACGCAGATGACTCTACCATCATCTGCTCAGCCCAGTCCCTACCCAAACTGCAAAAAGTCACACAGGAAGCCTTTTCCTCTGTTAAAATATGGTTATCTGATGCCCAATTAATACTCAACCCAAACAAAACTAAACTACTCATCTTCCAACCCACCAAATATACTCAAAACAACTCTCACTTTAACATCACAGCAAAAGACAACACCACTATATACCCAACTGAACACACCAAATTGCTAGGAGTGGAAATAGACAATAAACTAAAATTTGACATTCACATATCCATGACCATAAAAAAGTCCACAAAAAAATAGGAGCATTATACAGAAATAAACAATTTCTCACCAAAGCAGCAAAGATTTCAATAGCAAATTCACACCTTATCTCCACCCTACTTTATGCCTCTCCAGTATATACCAACCTAAGGCAATGTGATCTAAACAAGCTAGAGACCTGCTACAACAAAATCGCAAAATTCGCCACAAGGGCATCCTACCATAGTCACCACTGTCTCTCACTTGCTGAACTGGGCTGGCTTGAACTCCCTCACCTCCTTCAGTGGTATCAACTCTCACTCACCCAGAAACTAGTAAACCATCCACTAAAAGTCCCATCCCTCCAGAATCTACTCCAACCCTATCACACCACCAGACCACTAAGATCCAGCAACAAAAATCACTTGCAGATCACTAAAGCCAATAACTCTGCTGGTGAAGCACTATTCTCTTGCGCCATAGCCAAATTATGGAACTCACTCCCACCCACAATTACCTCCGTACCATCATGCACCAACTTCAAAACTTTATTAAAAGCGCACCTAAAAACATGCTGGCTATGCCCTTGCAACTCCCACTCTAATATCATCCACCCCATCCAACTACTACCTTTCTTTCACCTCCACTAACTATCTTGATGATAGCAAGCTCAGATGCTCATAAGCCTAGTACTTATTATCCAGCAGGAACTTCTCATTGTTACATTTGTTAATGCCTGTTATGTACTTCAAAGATAAAGATTCTAGTTGTCTATTGATGTACTATGTTCTTCATCTGTAAATATGTTGTAAGTAATTTCTGTGTTAAATTGTTAATCACTATGTAATCCAATGTAACTACTGTCTGTTTATTTTACTGTGGAGCTTTTCTCCCCGGGCCTCCGCTGAAAATGGACCCACGTCCAGTCGGACACTCCCGGTCAACAAATTTAAATAAATAAATAAATATTAGGATAATAGAATTAATGCTTTCTGTATTTACAATGGTGGCCCACTGGTATATTCACAGGTAAACACTGTATTCAATGCTAACTGTAATCAAGAAAGATAAAATAAAATATTCCTCTTGGCTATATTTTCATTGCCTCTCATTTTTGATCACTGGGGTAGTGCCTGTCATCAATACTTTAATATGATATTTTGCATCCCCATGATCTTTTTTTCCTCACAAGTATGTTTGCAAAAGTGAATTATTGCTGTCTTCAGATGTCAGGGCATCCCACAGTATTTTACTATCTACATGCAAACACTGCAATAAATGATATCTGTTATTGTATCGCACACATATAAAAACATGACATTAAATGATAATTGCAATCACGAAAAGTTAAGTGAAATGTTTCTCTTCCCTGTATTTGTTCATTACTTCTCATTATTTTGTATTAGAAAAGGGGGACATGTCAAGTATCTTTTAAAGGAATGTCATTAGTCTGAATGTCTGTAGCTGAAGCCATGTCCAGTGATAGTGTAGTTTTCTTCCAAATGACAAAACCAGTAAATCTTCTTTTATTAAAAGCACAAATAAACCTCTCTAGCACCTCGGCAAAAAAGCCTTCCAGGAGATAATACAAACTAAGAAAAAACTTTTCTTATAAAGATACATCAATTACTATGAGTCAACCAATAAAACAATTAGCTAATTCTATTAGCACTTTCAATAAAATTTTCCAATTACATTCCTGGTTTAATCCACCAGGAGTTAAAGTATTATACTTTAAAATGAAGACTGGTTCTTTGTACAATAACTTATTCTTTAAACAATGTACATTTGTTGCTGTAACTTGCTCTAAAACACAGCCTTTTAAATCTACATAAGCCCCCCCCCCATACATTTCATTAAAATGAGAAGCTACTGGACTTTCTAATTTTTTATTTTTAATATCATGAATATGCTCTTGCAATCTAACTTTGAAAGACCTCTTACTTTCTCCAATATAGAATAAATTGCATGGACATTTAAGAGCATAAATAATGACCACTACGTTACAAGTATACTCTGTTATTGGTTTGTATTTTATACCATTAATTTTATCAAAATATTTAACTACATATGGACAAACTGAACAATTTCCACATGCCCAAGTACCTGCCCTTGTAATTTCATAACTCATATTAATACTTGGTGGAGAAAAACTTGCATGAACTAACATATCTTTTAAATTGCGACCCCTCTTAAATGAAATCAAAGGAGAATGCCACACATTATTTAATTTATATCTTCCTTTTGTTAAGAAGGACCGATAATATTTTATCACCGCTATAATATCATCAGAAAGTACATTATATGAAGTAACAAAATAGATCTTATTGCCTGTTGGATTTATTCTTTTTTGCAAAGAACTATTTTTGTTTTTTTTTCTTATTTCTTAAATTAACTTCAGAAGAACATAATTTTTCTAGGGCTTCTCTAATAGCTTCAAAAGTATATCCCCTATTTTTAAACATCTGACAAGAATTAAGAATTTCTCTCTCTAAAGTATCAGACTCACTGCACAGCCTATTAACTCTTAATAATTCCCCATAGGGTAAAGAATTCAAAATATGCATTGGATGACAACTATGTCCATCCAAAAAATGTCCATCGTCATCAAATTTTCTACGTATACTTGCTTGAATTTTTCTTTCTTCATTGCTATCTTTCAATATTAGATCTAAAAAAACAACTGAATTTCCACTTTGTAAACCTTCAAATACTAAACCTAACTGGTTAGAATTTAACAAATTAAAAAAATCTGTTATAAACTCTTTACCTCCCTTACATGAAAAAATTAAATCATCTATAAATCTAAAATAACGAACTACATACTTTTTAAAAAAATCTAACCTATACAAAAAAATAATTTCAAAATAACCCATAACCAGGTTTGCATACATAGGGGCAAAATGTGCCCCCATAGCTGTGCCTTGTATTTGCTGGTATATTACCTGATTAAATTCAAATAAATTATTAACTAAACTAAAATAAAGTAATTCAATAACATAATTTGCCACTGGACTATTTCCTAGAAAAAATTCAAGAGCATCTATACCTATTGAATGTTTTATACTTGTGTACAGGCTCTTAACATCCAATACAATCCAGTAACAATCTTCCTCCCATGGTACATGTATAATCTTATCTAAAAAGTCAAAAGAATCCTTTATACAAGAGTCCAAACTTGTTACAAATTTAGATAAATAACAATGCAGCATAATTCCAGTTTTATGTAAAAAATAATTACTGGCTGCCACTATAGGACGACCTGGTAGATTTACTGAATCTTTGTGCACCTTGAGTAAGCAGTAGAATTTTGCCATACGAAGGTTGTGCGTCAGGGCTGGCAACTCGGCACGTAAAAATCAACTGCCAATCATTAGCGGACTGGAAAAAGCCGAAAGACACAACAACAACAACAACAACAACAATTATCTGTATTAAATTTTACATCTATGTCCTTTTTAGACAGATAACCAAGCCTGTAACCTTTTGTTATAATATCTTTAAAATTTATCACTGCTTGTTCATATTCCCCAATACTGGATATTTTACACACTTCCCTTGAGTTTAAGTGGTTCATACACATTTGCAAATATTGAGAAAAATGTAGCACCACTATTTTACTATCTTTATCTGAAGGTTTAATAACTAAATCTTTCTTCTTACTTAAATTCTGTAAAGCCTTCCACTCTCTTTTACTAAGGTTATAATTTATAACATTTTTATTCTTCCAAAAATTCAAAAAAAGATTATCTAATGAATGATGTACCATCGCTGAGAAATGTGAAATTGCCTCATGTCTAAAAGTTGGAATAAAGGTACTTTTAACTGGTACTTTTGCAGTATCTATCAAACAATAAGCATTTGTTTCATCACAGTCTAAAGAAGAAGAATCACATGTAAAAATACGTTCACTCGATTCTGAATCACTTTGGTCACTTTCTACTATTGTAAACATAGCTTTATCAAAAAAATTAAATAAATGTGACTTCCGTATCAAATGAAAGACTTCTATACATGTAACATGCTTTCTAGGAAGAGCAGTAGGTATTAACTTTAAGACACAGTTTAACACAGCCATTTCACATTCACTTAAACTGTGACCTGATAAGTTCATAACAAAATCATTTCCTATATTTCTTTCAACATCTTTCAATAGTGACAACACATCACAAACATTAATATTTAGTCCGTTTTTGGAGGTTATCATACCTCTGATATTGTCCATCCCTATAATTGTCTGTGTACCCTCTTTTTCTTGCATAGCTGTCCCTTTGATTCCGAAAATTGTTACGCAAGTATTCTGGATTCTGTGGCGTTGGTAATGAAGGAAAATTAGCCATTTCTTCTTCCAATTCTCCCAAGCTACTAATTGCTTCGGAAGATACAAAAGAAACACTTTGTTTCAAATTAGTTCCACCCACGCATTGCCGCTTCTGTTGTTTACTTTGAACTTTCTTAAAGGTATAGCCGCTGTTGTAATCACGAATGTCTCTCTCAAGTTTATTAATTTTTCTTTTAATGATATCACTAGAGACTTCTTCCAACTTTACATTATAACTGCCCAATATTTGATTGAACTGTTCAGAACTAAATTGTGCAGTCAAATTATTACAACAAACTTCTATATCTCTCTTTATTTTACGTTGTTTCAAGATGTCTCTATCAATGAGAATGTGTAACCATTCCGTCACACATTTGTGAGCTGCTTGTGCCCACCTAACTTCAAATTGTTTATCAATTGCATCAGTGACATCAAAAGGGGTGGTTGGTGTTTTCACAAAACGTAATCCCCTTGGTGTAATGTCAAGATCTATATATATAACATTGTAGACTCAAAATATTGAAATGCAGTGAATTTTCTTTAAACAACAGTTTCTCAAGAGAATCCAAAGACTCTTGTATTTCCAGTGAAACATTTGCCACATTTGGTCGACCTACACACTGAAAGTGATTATTTGATCTTTTCTTACCCCCTTCCATCAAAATATGTCCCCAGTTTTTAACAGCATCATTGCTCTTGGACACAGAGGTGCCTTCCGATTGAATTTCTCTCACCTCTCTCACCTCTCTAACGTCTCTGGGCTGGCCCAAAAACTGTTCCATAGTTGTTTGTTTGTCCTCGCTCAGTTCCTTCTTCCCGAAACATACGGGGCATTTGTAAAAAAGAAGAATCACTGGCCATGAAAGATTCCCAAACCACAATTGTAGAACAAAATATTCCAAACGACAAAACCAGTAAATTTTCTTTTATTAAAAGCACAAATAAACCTCTCTCTAGCGCCTCGGCAAAAAAGCCTTCCAGGAGATAATACAAACTAAGAAAACTTTACTTCTTCATTACTTCTCATTATTTTGCATTAGAGAAGGGGGACATGTCAAGTATATTTTAAAGGAATGTCATTAGTCTGAACATCTGTAGCTGAAGCCATGTTCGGTGATAGTGTAGTTTTTTCTCTGTTCTCCATTGTTGTGCAGCATTGGAGTAGGTGTATATAGCTCTGGCAATATGTGGGAATGTCCTTCCACATGAGGTGTGCTCAGGAGTTTGCCACTGTAAAAGAAGCCTTACTCCAATGGTTCACTGAAATTGATTCCAATTAAATTTATTCACAATATCGGCATTCAGGGAATGTGTACTTGAATTAAATTATCACCATTAATCCTTTGGAAAATAAGGAATGCCAAAAATCCAGGACAATAATGATGTGTGTTGCTTCCCAGTGATCATCTTTTTTCATTGGTATATTTGCATGGCAGATCTAATATAGCCTCCAGGTGCTAATGAGGTCTGCAGTACCGTAACACTCATATGCAGACAGACTGCTTCTCAGTATTGTGGTAATTATGTATTCTAAAATGAACATAAAGGATGTGCTTTTTATAAACATAAGAAAAATGGAAAATTAATTTTACATCTGGCAAGCTGAAACATTTGTTTTCTATTTTGTGATTCTGGGGAAGCAACATACAACATTTCCAAACTGACTGTATGAAATCAACATGGGGAAAGGGCACAAATTGTGAACAGACTATCACACTAATTCTGCTTTCAGTTCCTTGCTGCAAGATGTGCTTGTTCCTCGTTACTGTACATATACATCTTACTCTTAACAAAGCAATACTGTTACAGGTTGCACATCTTTTTTTTCTTTTATTTGTGGGCATGCTGGTTTATTTTTATCTTTAATGATTTCATAATGGCCTGCTACAGTACCTTCATGAGTGAAGTATCATGTTATGTTGATGCATACATGTAAACCGAAACAAAAATGGAGGATGTTGGGAACAACATAGGGATAAATACTTGCATGGAATCTTGACAAAGATGGTGGCAGTCTGAGATGTTATAACTTGGTTTTAATTTAGTTTAACATATAATGCCACAAAATTTGTAAATAGGAAACAAGGAATCATATGAAAGCATGGAAGATGATATTAACACAGCTGTGAGTATGAAAAAAAATCTGAACACTCTGATTATGAACTAATTGAATTATTTTCCCAAATTACAGATGGGCTACTGGCAAATATTATATAACTTTTCTTGCAGGTAACTCTCATAATGTTCTGCAGGAATGTTGTTTGCAGTTTCAAAACCTTGTATTGAGAATACTTTTAGACAGGTAAAATTGTACAATGTTCGGTGTATAGGATGGTGCAAAGATATACATACACACACACATATATATATATATATATATATATATATATATATATATATATATCGAAATGACCAACAGATTTAGTGTCAACTTTATCCCTCTCTCCCTGTCAAAGGACCAATCACAATACTAGTAGATTGCCAGGCACCCAGTATTACTGCTGCACAGGTTAATACAGCACTGTCCAGGGCCAATAATACAGCTTCTATGGGACCGGACAATATCCCTGGCTGTGTTCTACATGAACTACAAAGTGAACTGGCACCTCATCTGTGTGCCCTGTTCATTCACAGCCTCACCTCAGGCTTTGTCCCTACCAAATGGTGCACTGCTACAGTCATCCCTCTCCACAAAGGAGGAGCGACTACAGACCCTGAGAACTATTGCCCATTCGCCTGACAAGTCTAATATGCAAAGCTATGGAACACATCATTATGGACCTAATAAACAAGGATATACGGAATCTCCAAACTGTGGATCCCACACGGTTTGGTTTTGTGAAGGGAAGATTATGCCTGCTCAACCTGGCTGTCTTCTGTGTGTCAGTCACCAGAGCTGTGGATGAAGGCAAGGTGGTTCATACAGCCTACTTTGATCTGGCCAAGGCCTTTGATATCATTCCACACTCAGGAATCATAGTAAAACTCACTAAGCTAGGCATCAACCCCTATAATCCTAGGTGGGTTGCAAACTTGCTCATAGATAGAACCCACAGTGTGAAAGTAGCTGACTCCAAGTCAGACTGCTGACCAGTCACGAGTGGAGTCCCACACGGTTTGGTCCTGGGTCCTCTCCTGTTTGGTATCTACTTCTCTGAAGTTCAGGCCAACACGAAGGAACTCTGGCTGACAAAGTTCGTAGAAAATTGCAAGTCGGGAGCTATTATTAACTCACCAAGTGATGTTGACATCCTACAGAAAGGCCTCACTGAGACCAATGACTAGTGTCAGAACCATGGCCTTAAGTTCAATGCCAAAAAATGTGTCGTCAGCCTCTTTGGGAAAAATCCAGTTCCCATGAATTACCCCATTGATGGTAGTCCACTGAACACATAAGGCGTTATAAGAGATCCGGGAATACAGGTTGACAGCAACTCTCTTTTGACCACCACATTGCTACTGTGGTCAGAAAGTCCTTCTATGTGGCACATCTCATTACTAAAGGTTTTGCATCCAGAAAGAAAGAGGTCATTGTCTCCTTCTACTCTTCCCTCATTAGGCCAGTCATTGAGTATAATGCCTCATTTGGCATGTACCTCACTAGACACCTGCAACAACTGGAGAGGCCTCAAAAGTACCTCACTAAGAGGATCCTAGGCTTTAAACACTTGTCTTATAAGGACAGACTCAAAAAACACCAACTATTCTCTGTCTCATATCGCCTACTTAGAGGCAATCTCTGCTTGACTTACAAAACCATGTCTGACCCAGCTCTGTTAGAAATGCTACATCTAAAGAAATCCCAATCCACCGCACCACACGCTCCAGAGACCACAACCTCATTATCACAATCAACAGAACATGCTGAAGGGACAGGTTCATAACCCAGAGACTGCCCATGATATGGGATAGACTTCCCATAGATGTCAAACAGAGCACCTCTCTGGCCATCTTCAAGAGAAATCTTGATGAGTGGATGGGAAATAGAAAATTCACCCTGGGGATCACTCCAGTGGCTCTATTCGATAGAGGCACTGGGGACTAAGGTCGGATGCCACGATGCCAGGTTAATCCTATGGCCTAGGCTTGTAAAGGCTATAGGGCCATTAGCCTAGTACACCTATGAACCTATGAACCATACTGCAAAAGAGCAAATGAGACAATTGCATACTGGTGAAATGGCATATGATACAGTAAGATAAAAGTACTTAGAATTTTGCAGAAGAGGTTTAGTAGAATAGAGCATTTCAGAAAAAAAACAGAAAAGTGAAGAATATGATAAAGCTTACAAATAAGAGTTTTTATTCTGATTAGCTTATTCTTATTAGATTTTTAATGAGAGGTCAGTAGATCAGTGGGATATGTGAGAAGAGAGGAAGGGAAGTATCAAGTGAATTGCTGATGAAACTGTATGGTAATACATTTAGATATGTAAATAGGGCAAAACATGTGTGCAGAAAATTGTATCTCCTCTGATATAAGAAATCCAAGTAGACCTGGTGTGAGCTAACTATGTAATGACTGTCTTCATTAATAAGTATGCCTGACAGAACAATACTTTTATTTGTTGACTGTTTCCTTTTTTTGTATGTAATACACTATAAGAAACCTAACAATAATTCCCTAGTTAAGATAAAAATGTAAACAGATACATAAGGAAGTACATATAGAAAAAAAGCATATGGAAAAAATATAATGCTTCATTTTATCAAGTCAAGTGCATATACATTTTGACAGTTTTGTGTAAAGAGATTTAACTAGTAATACATACTGGAGCATTTTTTTTCAGTGAAAATATATTTATTTAAAAAAAAAAGAATAGTTCTTGCATTTGTGCCTTGTATGAAGCAAGAGTATTTAAGGTTTTATGAATATATAAAACCATCTCTGAGTGTTAGAAAAAAATGCTTTCCATGACTGTGCAAAGGCTATCATGGAGATACGCAGATGTACTTACCAATTAACAAGCAGAAATCTTGTAGTTCAGGATACCTGCTCAAGGAAATGGCATGGCCAGTGTGGAGAGAAGGTTTTCTTTGTGATTGCGGCTAGAGATTTCAAAAACATTATGTGTATGTATATGTGCTGCTTCCTGATGCTGTGAGAATGGCTGGAATCTTCAGTGAATAGCTCCCAACAATGTTTCAATACCCTTTTTTTATTTAAATGGGGAAGAAAGGAGAGTACAGGAAGTCATAAAGAGCAAGTGGAGGAATACACACAAAGACACAGTGAATGCAAGAGTGGTAGTTGGGGGGGGGGTACACTTTTTTGTGCGACAGATTCCCAATTTCTAAGAAGGTTAGTTGGTGAAAGATGCAAGAGGCAGGCAAGGAATGGAGAAGATAGAGGCATGGAAACAAGGGCACATACACATAAAACACATACAAAGGACAACCGAGAGGTGTTGGCGCAATGTTGGGGGATTACAGATCTATTGACATATAGGCAGAGGGAGGACAGTGATGGTGGAGAGGATTTCACAACAAATGAGAAAGGTGACACACAAGGAAAGGGAGCACCAAGATGGGAGATAGGGTACACACTCCACTCCTGTCTCCATACTGCCTAGGCTAGACCCAGGAAGAGGAAATTGACCATCATGACTGCCTCCCCTACTAGGTCATGCATGTCTCTGATAGTGGTGATGATAACATCAAACAGCAGTGCACACAAGGATCTTCTCCTGATGGCCAGTGTGAGCTTCAATTAGCCAATTTACCAACTTTCTCATCCCTGGATAAGAAATTGTGTCCCTTTGGCAGTGCCTCCAGAGAGAACATGAGTACCCATTTCCAGTGAGAGACCAGTAAGGCCACTGAGAATGCTTCAAAGCCATTCCCCACCACAGTACCTCCGTCAACTGACAGAGCTATAGGTCTGGATGCTGGTGCTGTGTTAGCAGAAGAAGGACAGTGCCAATGGTGGAGTGCATATTGGGATGGTGTCACTGGTATAAGCATGGCAAAAGCTGCAGAAAATGCTAACATAAATCAACAATTAAATAATATATATATATATATATATATATATATATATATATATATATATATATATATATATATATATATATATGTGTGTGTGTGTGTCAATATCTATATATATATATATATATATATATATATATATATATATATATATATATATATAAAGATAGTAACAGTAACAAAGAAGAAGAGAGTGCGAGAGAGAGAGAGAGAGATTGCTACTCTTACTATGCCAGGGTTTTAATTTTGATTAGATATATAAACTCAAAGGCCTCTACTGGATGATGTGCATGCAGGTGTGCAGTGGCAGAGAACCACTGGCCAGAGTTGGGGGATTTGGCTACAGTGACAGAATAGTGATTTCAAATATAATAGGCCATGGGACAAGGTTAACGATATGTGAAACAAACTTGGACATCATTACCTTTTATGCAGCCCAATATGCCTATGATGGCAGTGTGGTGCACCAAAGGCAGAAAAGCAATTGCTGCTAACTAAGACAGCTAGCAGAAGGTGCTTAACAGTCATCATATTGTAATTTTCTGCATACCAGGGGACAGGCCAGGTACATAGTACAATGCAAGCAGTATACTAGGCGGAGGTGTCACTGACATAGGCAGATGGTAGGATGATACATAGTCAATATGCTAATATGCAGTCCTCTGGCCCCCACCCATCTGTCCACAGTGCAGGACTGTGGCAATATCCTTGCATGACAGACACTGTGAGGAAATGAGTATGCTGCCCCAGCAGACAGAAATGAGCACCTCCCTGCAAATATGGAATTAATGTATCCCCTGAACACGCTGAATTTCCATGTGTGTGATCAAAACATCATATATCCAGAAGTTTTGTCAGACTGTACAAAAAGCTAGGACATGGCAGCATCACAGCTAATTATACATACCATATTAGCAGGTATGTGTATGCTGCTTTGATACTGCTAGTTAATTAATCAATAACATGACATTGATTGCTCTCTCCCCTTCACTTGATGAGATATTCCATTCTCCTCCATTGCAGGAGAACATTCTCTATTATTTCCTCCTGAGCTAAAAAGCAAGAATAGCAAATTGACCACACATCAATTAAATGTCCTCTAAGGGTCCATTTAACTGTCTAGGAAATAACATGGTAATGACCAGCCCTACATACTTATTATACATCTGAGGTGCAGTCTCTGACCAATTGGTTCAGAAGGCCAGGATGGCACCTACTTGGGTCACTTAAGTGGTATCTGCACTGCTCACCAGACTGAATTATGGCAGTAGCAGCACTCATCTCCCTGGAAAGACCATATCAGGCATCCACTTTATACTTATAGTCCCTAATTATAGTCCTCCAGTATGCACTCCCAGTGATCCCTGCACATCAAGTAAAAAGATCTTGCTGTCCTAGGTAAATCATCTAGTACCCCTGAAACCTTCAGTACACTCAGTGCAGTCATGCATGCTGATGCTATGTGGGCAACAAGTTAGCATCACCAGTTGTGGTATCTCCATTAGAGAGGACAAAATTACATGGCATAGCATGATGATATTAGAGTGGGAATAAGGTAATGCAAAGAGAATACAAGTATCACCATGTCCACACTTGGTACTAGAGTTATCCTTCAGTTCCTCTGTTTGTGACAACTCAACAATAGTTTCCCCCACATCCATGATATGTCTTTTACCTGTCCACACAGGCTCACAGAATGTTGCAGATACTCACAGGTTCATAGGTTCATAAGTGTATACTAGGCTAAAGAGCACTAGCATCTTTATAAGCTTAGCTGTGCAGTAGATAGGGTGATTTACTGACTGCCTCTGTTCATCAGAATCGTAGGTACCAGACCAGGGGTGAATTTCTGATCACCCATCCATTGGTCCAAGCTGCACTTAAATAGGGATAGAGGAAACTCTGTTTCACATGGATAGGGGGCCTGTTCCAGAGAATGAAAATTCCCTAAGAATTATATTGGTGTCTTCAACATGTCCTATTTATCACACAAGCAAAATTTATGTCTTTTAATCTCGATTCTAATGCTGTTTGTTTTGCGGATGTGCAGAAGGTTCATCAGAACAGGGTCGAGGGATGTCTTCTATGCCAGGCAAAGATCACCTCTCAGAAGTCTGTATGATACTGAGTAAAAAAAGAAGGCTTTGAGGTTATCACTGTAGGATATTGTGTTTATTCCATGTATTGTTTTTGTAAGGAACCTTTGTGGATGTTCCAGTTACTGCATGTGTCTGGTTAGGTACATACCGAAGGGGCATTATACTCGATGATGCATCTGAAGAGGGCTGCATACAGTGGCATGATGATCTCTCTGGACTTAGATGCCATGCCTTTGCTTATAAGTTCAGCGGCTTATTATTCTGCAGTTTTAATGGTCTTAGTATGGTGATTATATATTTGCATAGAGACGAATGACCCCTTAGTGTTGCACGGGTGAATTGTGTGATGAGATAAACATGCAGTTCATGACCATCAAACAAAATAAGCTAATTAGCACAATTTCAGTCCTAAGGCCATTAAAACTGCACAATAGAAAGCAGCTGCAGACATTGCTAATTTCACTGCACAACAGAAAATTGCAGCATATAAATTGTAAAACTGCTAGTCACAAGACAAACACTGATTGCTATAAGCAAGACAAGGTTAATGAGAGAGAGAAATGAATGGTTACTGGCATTATTTTCTCTTCTGCTGTACAAATAATGCTTTACTTGTTTGATGTTTGAGGAAACACATGACAGTTAACTACTGTGGAGTAAACCAACGGGTGTAAATAACAATGATGCATGTTGTATGAGGGACAGGGGTAAGATGTTGCGTTCTTCCACTGCACGAAAAGTGGAGGTAAAGTAATACGGTAAGTTCACTAAAAAAAAAAAAAAAAAAAGTACTAAAGTTTGAGTTCTTGTATATTATGCAAGTGATATAATCCAAGATTTAGGCCAAGGACTGTGTACATACTACTCAGTGTTGATATGCATGTGATAGGAGATGATCTGTTTGCTGATAATTAACCAGTTGTTGCAGTAATCATGTAGTGTTCTGTCTGGGAGAGTTACCTCTGTCAGTGTATAATAGTGTACTGTGTGAGTCTTGTAAGTTAAGCATTATTTATTTGGCTTCTGAGAGCACTGATACAGTAACTACAATCACCATCAATGCCCCTCCTATTATACCTGCTTTGTTTGCATTTTTATACACCTTGTTAACTTCCTTCTACTCTTGAATAGGCTAGCTTCTCTTACTTTGCCTCACCATGTTTCTTCCTCCATCTCTAGGAATAACTTCCTATGCATTAGCTTTATTACCTCCACATAATATTCAGTACTGTGATGCTTTTCAATTTATCTTTCCTTTTATATCCCATGGACATCAAATTGTGTTCTTTGCCACTCATATAGCAGGATCTCTGCCACACATCACTCCACTGAGAGCTGACCCTATGCAAAAGCTGTACCTGTTAGCAGCAGCCTACTGGGATTATTTGATATTGTGCAGTGTGCGCAAGTTAAACACGAAGAAGCTAGCTGTATATTAATGTAAAGCAGTCAGATATTTCCTGCTCTCTGCTGGACAATAGTTGTGACATCCTCCCCAAGGGACTAGTCCTTACACTCTGAGGACCTAATTAGCCACTGTTCATTCACGTGAATATCAGATCACACTGTCTAAATCAGTCATTTTCTTCCGTTAGCTCCTTGTTCTCTGCTTTCAGTAACTGAAAGAAAACCTGTTTGACTTTGTGTTTTCATGCCAGTGACAGCTATAAAATAAAAATAATAAAAAAAAAAATAAACAAATTCCTTTCTGAAGTAAAAGACCTCCCAGGTTGGGTAAGCCATGCCTCACTATGCTCAACATTGCTTTGATCCCCAGAAAATACTCACCACTTCATCTTACTTTAACATTATATTCATTTCCACCTATCACTTGTGACACCCAATCCCCTATGCTTCCCAGTACTACTTTTCTATTATCATGGAATCACTCTTCTTGCTATTAATCTATTCCGAACTTCCATCTAATATTTATCATAATTCAAAACATCCTTTGCCTCTCTCATACTGCTCTGTACTTTATCCATTCCTTTTGAGCCCTCTCCCTATCAGTACTTCTCAGAAAATCTTTTGCAGTACTTTCTACTCTATTTATCCACTCAGTCTCCCCTCACATGATACAGACTAATCTTAATCTAACTCTGTTATCATCTCTCCTGACAATGCTTCTAACCAATATGCTACAATTTAACAATAATCAACAAATGAACGTGGATAACACAGGATTTACCCTTAATTTTTCATGGTTTGATCTGTGGGTGAAGCCCAAGTGGTTAAACAAAGCCAAACATGGGAAAATCCTTTGTTACTCATACATAGGGGTGTATTATTGCTATTATACAATGACATTATTTAAGAAAAACATTCTTACATTTTTCTAAACAATGCCATTGTGCAAAAAGTCATTGGTGCTCTCCCACTGGCTTCTGGTAGTCTGTTGAAACCAAATGATCTACTGCCCATGCTCTATATGTATATGGGAATAGCTTCTGTCCCATCCAGTGTAGATTTTATGCAGAATGTCCAGTTATTTTATGCAACATGTCTAGTTATTTGTTTAATATTTTTGGACTGTTTTTTCATGAAATATGTGCTTTTCCTGGCTAATCATTGAGGACTGAAGTCGTTAAAATGCCAGATGATATATCTGTTGGAAGTTACGATAAAACTAATTGTAGAAGTGTTCCTGGCACAGAAAGCTGACTTTTTTAAACATACTGCTGCAAATTGCTCAAGAAAATTACTTTTTAAACAGTTCTGAGTTCTCTGCTTGCAGAGAGCAGAGAACGTAAGTTAATATACTTCTTCTTGTAAGGAATAGAGAAGATCCAGGAACATGTTCTACATGGACACCACAAAGCCCTATCACTATACCTAGTATTCTACAGACTGCTAAGCATCCTCTGACCCATTACTCAAGTCAGATGGCATCAGAAATGCTAGGTCTAGGGATCTAATCCTCTTCTGCAACATTAATAGAATGGTTTGGATGGACAGGTATATCTCACAGAGGATATCACTGCTGGGGAACAGTCTCCCCATCCACATAAAATGAAGTTTATCCTTGCCCATTTCAAGCACAACTTAGATCTATGGATTGGAAATAGAAAATGTATCCCAGGACTGCACCCTATACTGCTCCTGCTCTCACCCCTCATAACCTACTCTTTACTCTAGTACTTTTTCTCTTCTTTCACTCTAAACACCAGGTAGCATTACTTATGGGCTACCAGTATACTGCTCTCACCCCTCATAACCTACTCTTTACACTAGTACTTTTCTCTTCTGTCACTCAAAATCCCAGGTAGCATTACACATTGGCTACCAGCATACTAGCTAACTCTCTTCAAAAAAAAAAAAAAAAAATAGTGTTGCTCTTATAACCTGTGTTTTTAGCTCTCTCTACATGTTTAATTACATAAACTGTACAATGTTTAACCCCACGTAATGTATATGTATAACATCATCTTTGTGTAATCTGCATGTGGAGCTTTTCTCCCCAGGACTCCATTGAAAACAGGTACTTCGAGCCCAATGGACTATCCTGGTTAAACAAATGCAAATAAATAAAATAAATAAATAAATATACTACTAATGGACAGCTCCTAAATGCTTTATCCTATGCAATGGGTCCCCTCAAATTATCTATGGTGTGATCACAGTTATTCTCATTAGGTGTAATACATAATTATTGACCATAGGATAGGCAAGGCCAATCTATAACCAAATGGGATAGCTTATTTCAAACACCGAAAGGGAAATTAGCTAGGCTTAAAATGTCCTGCAAGGGTAGCTGGTCTAGTACTTACGTATGAATTTATAAGAGGAAGTATGGGAGTATATCTTTTGGATGCCATTATGGTGCGTATTAGAATAGAAAAACTGTCTGCACAGTGGCCAAACATTTCTGTTGGTATATACTCGATTTATAATGGGCACAGTGAATGGACTGTCCAATCAGAGTGCAAATTTTTGAATATGAATAAGCCTTACCATATATTTTTGTGCAATCAATCCACTAACTTCCTCTCTAGCTATTTCTCCCACATTGGTAAATATTACTCTTAATAACTCACATTTATAACACCATAACTCAAATCAGATCTGCCGCAACATATCACCTTACCACTACCATTTTACTTTCTCTGACCTCTTCAACTACAAAAACATTACGTCCTTACCACGAAGAATTACAATAAAACCTACGTTTAAATGCAAATTGCGCTA
The DNA here is from genome assembly GCF_019279795.1 of Protopterus annectens. NCBI lineage: Eukaryota > Metazoa > Chordata > Ceratodontiformes > Protopteridae > Protopterus > Protopterus annectens. The sequence goes on from NC_056745.1 coordinate 814,460,649, forward strand.
CACCTTTATACACAATAATTCCATCAGGAAATTCAACAGTCACATTTACTGCAGTCCCAGCCCAACTAAACATCAATTCAGCAACCTGACTGCAAATGCTTTTTGACCTACTTCCCCAGCTACCTCCAAAACCAAACTCCTGCTCCTAAACATGTTAGAAGAATATGTAACAAAATCCAAGGCATTCAGTAAATCAAGTTACTTACTTCCAGGAGATACAAGTTACTACAGCAACTCGGTTAAAGAAAGATATATTAGATAAAAAAAGTCATTCCCCCTGGATGTAAAATACTGAATCTTGACCAGAAAAGCCAATATACTGGTGGTGTTACCATTATTTATAAACTTTAGTTAAAAAATAATCCCACTCCTCCTACATATCCCAAAATTTAACAATGTAGAATATCTCATATCACTCCTCAAAGTCAGCAATAGAAAGTTTCTATGTACCTCAGCTATAAATCGGTGGCACAGTGGTGCAGCAGTTAATGTTGCCACCTCACAGCAAGAGGTTCTCTGGTTTGATTCTTGGCTTTGGTGCCTTTTGTGCAGGGTCTGCATGTCCTCCCTACATTTGTTCATAAGTGTTAACTATGCCAACAACCACAAGAGCCTTTTTAAGCCTAACCATCCATCCTAAATATCTAACAAGTTCTGATACCCTTGATAAGTGTAAGCATGGGACTAGGAGTTGAACCATTTGCAGGCTGCCTGTGTCCATTAGCGACATAGGTACCAAACCAGGGATGAACTTCTGGTTTCCCATCCAATTGTCCAAGTTGCACTTGAATTGATTTAGGGGGGAACTCTCCTTCACATGGATTGGGAGCCTGTTCCATAGACAGGGTAGTCTCTAGTATACATAACTATCTCTCCAGCAGGTTCTATTTATATCACAGGCAGGGTTTAAATCTTTAGAGCGGGTAATTCTGGTGCTATTTGTTTTGTGGATATGCAGGAAGTCCATCAGAGTGGGGTCCAAAAATGCCCTGTATGCCAGGCATAGATCTCTCCTGAAAAGCCTGTAGGGGACAGAATACAGGGATAGGGCCTTGAGGCAGTTTGCAGAGGACATTATACTTCCGCCCTGGATTCTTTTATTGAGGAACCTCTGTGGATGTTCCAATTGCTGGATATGCCTGGTTAGGTACATACCAAAGGGGGCATTAAACTCAATTATAGGACTGACGAATGACAAATACAGTGGAACAATGAATTCCTTGGACTTAGATGCCATGCCTTTGTTTATAAGTTGCACAGCATAGAATGATTTCCTCACCACTGTAGACACATGATGGTCAAAGACTAGATTACTATCTATGTGTGTCCCTAAGTCCCTGACTACTGGGTCAACTCTAAGGGGCGTATTGTCAATATGATAGTTACCAGGGATGGATAACTTCCCAAAGGATACTATTATGCATTTCTTGGCATTTAGTTTTAGTCCATGGCTCTGACACCAGCTTTTTCTCTGTGTCAGCCCCTCCTGGAGAACATTTGTGTCAGTGGGGGATTCAATGACAGCTCCTGATCTGCATTAATTTGCAAATTTAGTGAGCCAGAGATAACTGACATTGGCCTTGACTTGTAAGAAGTAAATGCCAAAAAAGAGCGGTCCAAGGACTGATCCCTGAGGGACTCCACCTGTGACTGGCCTCTTGGTAGAGGTGGCCTCCCTAGTTCTATCTTCCTGGGTCTTGTCTGTGAGCCAGTTGGCTATCCGCCATCGACATATGGGTTTGTACCTAACCTCTTGAGTTTGTCAACAATGCCTGAGTGGGGTATTGTGTCAAATGCCTTGGCCAGGTCAAGGTAGGAAGTGTGAATGAGTTTGCCCTCATCCATTGCTTTGTTAACCTTCTCAAAGAAGTTCACCAGGTTGAGCAGGCATGATCTGCCTTTGACAAAACCAAACTGGGTTGGGTCCAGTGTCTGGACATTTACTATATCTCTATTGATCATCTCCATGATAATTCTTTCCAAGTCTTTACATATAAGACTAGAGAGACTTATGGGTCTGTAGTGTCCAGGGTCTGTAGATGGCCCACCTTTGTGCAGAGTGATGACTGTTGCCATTCTCCATTCATGAGGCACAAAGCCTGTTTGGAAACTACAGTTAAATAGTAATTCCAGAAGTCCTGATAGGTTATGTTTCATGCTATTTAGAAGGTGTCCTGTGATATTATCTGGGCCCATTGAGGCAGTGCTCTTGGTCTTAGAGAGAGCATTTAGGACCTATTACCTAGTGATAATAGGGGAAGTTATATCATGTGGGTTTCCCATGGGTACTCCAGTTTCCTCCCACATTCCAAAGACAAGCGTCTGGTGCGTTTCTCCCTGGTCAGCCACTGAAAATAGGATTTGTCCTAGTTGGACTTCCCCGGTCAACAAATGTTAAATAAATAAATATTCAACCTAGTATATATATATTCCTCCTCTACTGCATATCTCACCATATTCAACAAGGAACTATTATACTAGGTGACTTTGACATAGACATGCAGCTGATCAACAATGTCTCTTCATCAGAATCGATTAATTTATATGACTTTACACAGCTAATCATCTTCAGCACCAGAATCAGTAAAACGTTTGACATACACTCAACTTTAGATTGTAATCTTTCAAACAAATCAAACATAATTCAAACATTTGGATGTTTGTCAGATAAAATATGTGACCACTTTACCATGTATGCAATCAGAAACTACAGTATCCAATCCAAAAACATAATTTTCAACTGAATGCATAATACAACAAAATTTAACAAAAACACCTTTATCAATACTCCAAACCAGTATAACTGGAACATTTTAAAATCCATGCCCCTTGATGCTGCCTTCTCACATTTTAATGAAACTTTTATAAATATTCTTTACAGCACAGCCCCTCTACAAATAAAAAGACAAATCAAACCCTGCACCATGCCTAATTAAAGAAATGAAACCCATCATGCCTCTAAGAGACAAAACCTGGAAAGATTGGCATAAAAGTAGAACACAAAATGCATGTCATATAAATCCCAATAAAGACCACATTAAAATGGATAAACAAAACTAATCTACCAACCTTCCACATAAACACCAGCACTGAACAGACTAATACATGCTGGCCAAACCACCACACCCTGTACTTTTACTTCTAACACTACTGACTCAGTACCATCTCACTTCAACTCATTCTTTATAAAGACAGCACTATCTCTGACTAATAATAATAATAATAATAATAATAATAATAATAATAATAATAATAATTCATCTCCCATCTTGTACTAACCAACCACATTCATTGATTTTCCTCCTGATCTCCACCTCTACTGTAAGAAAACTTCCATTGAAACTAAAGCCAACATCTTCAGCTGCTGTCCAGCTTCTAACAGAATACCTAAAAATAGCAGCTGATGCTGTGGCTTTCCCTGTATCCATCTTGATAAACTCATCCATATCTATGCCCCATCTATTTGAAAAAAAAAATCCTATATAATACCCTTCCACAAAGGTGGCATGTCAACTGACTTTTCCAGCTATAGTTCTATTGTCATCCTATCCACTCCATCTAAAATACTAAAAAATGTATCCAATCTCAATTTATGTAACATATTAACTGTAAAAATCTTCTTCCCTAACTCAGCATGGGTTTAGACCTTACCTCAGTGCTACCGTTGTTCTTCTCAACTTCACCAATAACACAAACCAAGATAGAAATGAAGGCAATCTGGTATTTTCACTGTTCTTAGATTTATTGAAAGCATTTGACACCATATCTAATCAACATACTTTATGAACTTTCTTCCCGCTGTCTCACCCAGCCATCTGTCTTCATTGTTCTGTAACTATCTGGCTGCCACTTTGCAAGCAGCCAAATGAAAACAAAGTTGCTCCTGTTTCCTACCAGTCACTGTCAGTGTCCCACAAGGATCAGTAGTAGGTCCTCTCTTATTCAACATTTTTATAAACAAACTACATATTACCATCCACCTCACTAGCATAGTTAAATATGCTGATGACTCATATCTTATAGATGTAGCCTCCATCCCTAAGAACATTTAAGGACATCCCCAGAAATTCTTTCACTACCATGGAAACTTAGTTAAAAGTTGCAAATCTACTGCTAAATCCTAAAAAGAACACAATTTTTGGTCTTCAGTTCCAAATAATGCCAAAATTAAATAGAATTGTTCAAAATAACTCATCCAACAACAACAACAACAAAATTGAAACTGTAATCCAAACAAGCTTCTGGCACCCTCTATATATGAGGCCTACAAAATAGTCCTATTCTTCAGAATGGAAATGAATGCTGGCACTGCACAACAAACTAATTGGCACCTGACAGTCGTGCTCCCTAACATCTTGTATCTAGTGTGGCCGCCCCTGTTGTCCTGCCCTAGCTATGCCTCTGGCATGCATGCAGCGGTCTTGTTTTCCACATCCCCAGTGATGGTACGTTTTCAGTGGCGTGTCCATATACCTTTTACAATCACATCCACCTATGGACTGCAGATCTGGGGAAAATGTCTGTAGTAGTAGTAGTGGACATTATGAACAGGTTAAGTAGGAAATCCACACACTGCAGCAGTCCTTGTGGAACTATCCATCACAGCCACCATTATTTCTGTAGCTAATACACCTTCTCCTATGGTGGGGAAACCCACCCCAGGATGGAAGAGAGCATAATGTTGGATATGTAGCACCACCATTTCCACATCAACTTTCAGTGTTGTTGGCACTGTGGGGCATTATGAATATGGTGATCAAGGTGGTGCTCTTGCAGAGAACCCATGCACATCCTGCTGTTCGGATTCATAGAGCACTTCATCCTCTGTGCATGCAGTGGGTAGTACCTGTGACCTTCCCAGGAGATAGTGCCCTAAAGGATGGGGACATGTAAAGTCAGCATATACATCTCCTATGGGTACCCTAGGTTTGCCAGCCAGAATTGTGTGCAGTACTTTATCATCTGCTGAAGCTGCAACCATGCACAGCCATACCTCAGCACCACTCCCAATACCACCCAATCACAAGAAATGGAGACATCACAACTCCTCTCTGGCCAGTCTTCCTGGTTTCCACAATTAACCACCCATGTATACTACATACACACACACACACACACACACACACACACGCACGCACACACACACACACACACACACACACACACACACACACACACAAACACACACACACACACACATGCATGCACATTTATCACTGTAGTCCTCCACAGCTGTCCATATGATGACAACTGTACCATTCCCTCAGTATTGTGATACCTGGGTAGTCTATGCCTGATGCACAGTGTGGTGAGCCCATGCATGATATAGCATAGCTTAAGTGTAAGTCTGTAGGCATCATTTTTACTGTTCAGCATTATGCTTGTTCTGGCCCAGAATAAAAATCCAGACATTGCTTCTTTGCTAGTGCCAAAATGTACTGAGCCCATTTCCATCTGACATCATCATCCCCTGCAGCTGGCTATTCCATAGGTTCTTCATCAAGCACCTCCTTCACCTCTTTCTCTGGGACTTCCACCTCTTGAATGTCTTTGCTCTCCTGTTTGTATATCACCATGTTATGTTATATTGCATTCACTGCAAAGAATTTACTGTATTCTATGAGGTCATATTGCATTGCACCACCAGATACAGTCTACACAGTGGACATGGGCCTTCAGCAGTCCAAACACCTACTCAAAAATAACTTAAGTCTGTAACAGGCAGTACTGTACTTGTTCTGTGCCAAGGTCTGTGAGATTATAATGGGTATCATTAGCCATGGCTCTGGTTCATATACAGCATTAGCAATAAGATGGCCCTGTGGAAAATCATCCCACAGAAACTGCTGGAATGTTTTACATGTACCAGCTGTGGTACTTGTAAGCACTATCTGGATGGCCTTCTGACATACTGTATACTGTATCCTGCATATTGTATACCACCTGGAGGTTGATGGAGTGGAACCCCTTATGGTTGTTATGCCATTTTCCCTGCTTTCCATCTGGAGACTTTTGCTGAGATATGGTTGCAGTCACTGGTTCCCATTACCTCAGGGAACCAGGCCATATATCATAAAATGCCCATATTGTATTGCTTTTCTCCTCTATGATGAGTTGGAACCACACATGTTCATCCACATGCTATAGCATGTCATTGGGGGAACTGGTGGAGTTTGCTTCGTGCAGATGACTGGGAGACACCCACCATGCCCCTATTGGTTGATGAAAGGTTCCTGCAGCCAGATCAATCAATGTCATAGTACCTTAGTATCCACAGGGAGGAGCACTCTATGCATCTCATGGTCCTGCTTATGAGGACAACACATCTTAAACCACTCCTCCATTATGCATTTGTCCACATTGTAGCAGTACACTATTTCTGTGTGGTGTAGAGCAATGTATGTTAGGTGCAGATAGATGACATAGTGGCATCAGTGACGTATACCTCCATGATTACCAGCAGCAACAAAAGTCTCTTGCATACACATATTTACTAATGTTTTTACAGTCTATCTCTTGTAACTTGGAACTTTACTATGGCCAACAGTTCTGGCAATAATGTCATTCTGTGTGAAATGTATCTCCTCCATTTTTATTTCCCTTAATTTGCATCCCCATTGCCTTCATTTTAATAACTGCTCACTTCTGTTTCATTATACTGCCATTTGCATATTATGCAGGTCAAAGAATTTCTTGGCCATTCATTGTGTGACTTAATTTCCCAGAACTTGTGAGGGGATGCACTTCAGACAAAATCAGATACTGAGACATTATACCAGGGCATTTCTGAGATATTCTGTAAAATAAGGGATTGTTTTCACATAAGATATGGTTTGACTTTCAAGTATTATTGATCAGACTAAGATCTGTCAAATCACATTTTGTCAGGACCAACCAAAGAAAAATAAACCAAAAAAGTTCTTAACATACAGTCTAAACAAAACTCAAAATTATAAAATGACATCTAGAAAACTGTGATACACAATACCGACTTTTTCTGTTATGCTTACATTCTATTATGACATCACCAAATTGGTGAATAAGAAATTCAGAGGCATTCAAGATACCCCATTCCAAGTTACACCAAATATATCACAGGAACTGCAAAGAATGATGAAACTCAATGTCATATTCCAATGTCAACCACTAAATGAGGAAGAAAACGGTATTATACGATTTGTTGATCATGTGCGAAGATTTCTATCATCCTTCCACTCCCCTATGTAATCAGTCATGAACTGCCAGATGAATGAATGAGCACATTTGATTTCTGATGAATGCTTGTTAACTAACAATCACTTAAATCAATGAAGTGGACTTTAATAAAGATGATGAAGAAGTGTAGATGTAACAATGAGCTTGTTATAGATGCTAATAATATTCCAGATAAAATTAGTATAGCTTTCTGATTCCCATTAGGCACATTGTTTTTTTTTTCTGTACTATATTGTGCGAACAAAGACACAAATTCTGCTATATGATTAGCTAGATACACTATAATGTAAAGCTATACCTGCACCCATTTTGTAAATCTGCTTCACTGACTTTTTACACAAATAATTACTTTCAGTCTAGATAATGCAGTTAAAATTCTCTCACACATATCTATTTATCTATCTATATATAGCTATATCTATATCTAAAGGGATACTCTTTTAAAAATTCTAATGCGTTTGAATTTTAATACATAGAATATTTACCAAATGTGTTTATGTTAAGTCATACATACAATGTTTCTCAGGTGCTTCACTAATATTGATAGCTTATTGTCCACAAAAGAGATCAGCAACTGTACTTCTGGTTTCTTGTTTGTGTTCAAAACACCTAAAGAGAATAAAGTAAAATGTTAGAGCATATTCCCAAACAATGGACATGAACACTGTTACTGTTGCCTAAGGCTTGTCTGTACAACTTTCTTTTCTCTTAATTTGAAATGCTCACCATAACAACAGTGGAGCAATACAATGAGGCAATAAACAGTTGCATCACTTTTACTCTGGAGAGTTAACTTCACATTTAAACAGCAGCACTGGCTCAGAATGGAATTTTACTTCTTAAAAATAATGATTTATGAAGTTGAAGTAAGGGTATACTTAGGGTCAGATATAGCATTAAAATTACAGACTTCAGAGGTGAAATATCTGAAATTATTTCTCCCACAGGATACGTTCTGCAAAAACCACATGAGAAAATATTACACTCAGAGTGAGAAAATAATTTTTCCATTCAACATGTAGCTTTCCTTTAGAATGTTCATTGGAAGTATTTGGTGAACTGACTTAAGTAAATGATTCTCATCAGTTGTTTGGTTAGATTCATGTCTCTCAATCATTGGCATTGCTCAGATTGTATGGATCTCCTCAAAAATACTGATCATTTTGCCTCAAATTTTGGTTGATGACAGGGAAGGCAGTGGTAAGTATTGGTGAAGATCTGGTTAGTAGAAAAAGTGGTATAAAACATGTATGGATTAGAGTTTTGGAGACTTTGGATAATATGATTAGGACTAGTTATGGGAATTGATGAAGCAAAGTGTGGTGCTGTTAAGTAAATGGAATCATAGGCCAATATGCTGGTAGGAAAGATAAATATTATCCAAACTATAATTTTTATCTCTCTTCTATATTTGTTTAAGCATCTGTCCATTGAAAACATACAGTGAAAGTGTAAAGAAGATGTAGGTGTTTTGTCATAGGTGTTTCTGATGTGATAGAGGAAACAAGACAGTGAAAGGGAGGTTGTTGCTTAGTAGGAGATTTGAGGGATGATGGATGCTAGACTTTAGGTCATATGTTAAGGCACCATCTGCCTTGCAAGGCTTTTGGACATTGTAGAAGTAGGAAAAGGAAGAATCAAGTGGAAAGGCGGACAGGTGTAATTGAAAAGCAAAGAAAAGGAAAATTGTTGGGTGAAAGGGTATACACAATTTGCTTATTTTAAATATGTAGTACAACCTTCACATTAAGACAGAAGGGAAGACAGTGAACTGTAAATGGTGAGGAAAAATAATGATGGAATGCTAGAAGATAAAAGACAACATTAACAACTGAGGGAAATAAAAAGAAAGAATGCTGGTGACATAATGAGGAGGAAACTTTCGAAGGTTTGTTTACTTAGATAGTTTAGGCTCATATTTATCTGTGTGTGTGTGTGTGTGTGTGTGTGTGTGTGTGTGTGTGTGTGTGTGTGTGTGTGTGTGTGTGTGTATATATATATATATATATATATATATATATATATATATACCTTTATCTCTCTTAAGAGTATTACAATTGGTAATTGAAATAAAAGGGGTGGTAATAGAGTTACGTTGGATATTTAAACTGCGTGCACATATGCATCTGGGTTTAAATAACTTTGTGAGTATTAAACCAGTATTAGGAGCACGAGCACATAAATGAATGTAATTGAGTAGATCTTGAAAATATATAGATTCATATACACTTCCCCTTTTATGAAGTAAGGAAACTATTTATATATTATGATTCACATTTCTAATATATATCCAGCAAGGCTTTATCATGGTTTTCCCCATGTTCATGGTTTATTTGTAATATATTTGATATAATATATTCTATATTTTTTATATTTTTTTATCTGTAGATTTAGAGTTATTAAATAATGTTTTGATATGTGTCATGATGTAACAGAATGTTCTGCCATAAGCCTATATTCTAAATAGACAACTAATCAACTAAAGTTGTATCAAATTGAACTATAGGGTTTAATTGAATGAATGTTCTTAATGGTTTTTAATGTGCATGTGATGAGAGTAAATAAGATGATGGCACGCGAAAGCGCTCATCTTTGTGTTTAAACAATACATTTATTTTATGCTTATCGTTGTGGTCCTGTCCTGTCTGCTATACATTGTTGCTTTTTGTCTTGACTTGGACCTTTGGGCCATTGTATATACATTTTTATTCATTTTATATATATATATATATATATATATATATATATATATATATATATATACCTTTATCTCTCTATCTATATACATTTATATATCATAGCAGCTAACAAAACAGTGTTTTTATAGGGGACAAGCTTCTGTTAGCCTGTGTGGGGGCTGCAACTGCCCATCCATTGCTTCTTATTTATTCCAAATCCATGATCACTCAACCATCTTGGAAAGGGCATTTTCCTCAAACCTGGGTTTGCATGCCATATAGTGATTCCCGTTTGAATAGCACCAGTGCACATAACAGACATCTGTGATTTATGTGGGCCATTCAGATAACAAGATCAACTTGTGTATAGTACCCATAATTAACACAGTCATTGTTTATGAACTAGAATAGTTCTAGGTGTCATATTACACAGAATGAACTTCTGCAAACATACACTACGTGCATACTATCATTATGGATACCCTGAATCATCCATCCAACCATCCAACCATTGATTTTTTTTTTTACTTACCCACTATATTCTTTTTGCAAGGGCATGGAGATGCTGGAGTCTATCCTAGCAACCAGTGGATGTAATGAATTAAGCCTCATTGTGGACAGGATGCCAGTCTGTTTTATAGATATAAACTCACGCACGTGCACGCAGACACACACACACACACACACACACACACACACACACACACACACACACACACACACACACACACACACACACACACACACACACACACCTGTGAACGATGTGGATAAAATTAGAAGTTGGAAGGAAACTAATGCAGCCAGAGGAAACCCACATAGGTGCAGACAGAACATGCAAAATCTGCACAGATGGTAACTCATCTGAGAAATGCAGTGAGGAGACACTGCTGCTCACCGTGCCACTGTGGCAACTTACCCTGGATCAATTGATAATTGCTATTGCACAGTGTACTCATTGCATTTATCATCCATCAGACTCTGACAACTTCAAAATGAATAATTATTTGTTGTCCTTAATCTAATATGTATGACCCCCGATCTTAAGCCATGATCAATTGCGACCTTCTGCTCTGTCTTTAGAAATGCATATTTAAAGAAAATAACTTGTGAATTCCATATCCCCAAACTTTAAAATGGAGTACCTAGAAAAGTTAGAAGAAATAATTTCTTCAGCAAATTTAAAATTAAATCAAATACATTTTGCGGGCATAATAAGTTTAGATTATGCAAATGAAGCATAGACTCCTTGATGGCCTATTTTAGGCCATGAGTCTATAATTCCATTTAACAACTGAACCATTGGATTAGTCCTTGTTGGCAGCTACTACACTACCTTTTGACATAAAATCATAATCTAGATGTCCTTTAGAACTAAATGTCAAAATATATTATCAAGCAAATTTTATTAAAATGTCAAACATTTCAGAGATACAAACCATGAGTCATTAGTGACCACCAACGGGCATAAGTTATGGGTCATAAGACTGATAAACTGCTTAAATAAATACCTGCATAAGCAAAAATTAGTTTAAAAGGAGATAACATATAAATATGTTATGTGGAAGACGCCTCACTGTGTTCCCTAATTTAATATAACCAAATTTAATGTAGCATAACACTGAGACAGCTTAGCCCTTCCATCTTACATAGGTTGTCACTTAAAATGTCCATCAGTCTAATACATTGTTACAATATGCCTAGAAGACCACAAGAGAGTGTCAGGGTGTTAGATTGCATTGTGTCTGTTTTCAAAAGGCAAGTAAAATACTTCTTTTTAGAGTACATATTTTAATACATTTCCAGAATATATCTGCATTTTGCTGTCATTAAAACAGAGTTGAAATTAAATATGTTTTTCCATAAAATGGCCTTTTCTTTCCCTGAAAATTTGGTACAACCAAACAGCTCTGTACTGATAAACATATAATGGTCCAGCAAACTTCATTACTGAACTGGATGCAACTTTGTCAATGTATTATAACTGTTCTTAGGTGCAGCATATATCTGAAAGCATAACTATGATTCTTTGAAGCTTTCAGTAATAACTGTGAAAGAAAGGTGAAAAAATGCCTTCTCTCTTCATATGCAATTAAGAAAGGCTTCCCCTGTCATTTTTTGTCATAGTCAGCCAAGATGTATTATATTCAGTTCTTTTAAAGGGTGGGTCTATATCTTTCTCAGGGTTGAGAATGTAGTAGTAAACATGCACAATATACCTGACTGCATTAACCTTACATCAGAAAGAAAGAAAATGATAAAATTTCAGTAGCAAATTCCCACCTTATCTCCACCCTACTTTATGCCTCTCCAATATACACCAACCTAAGGCAATGCGATCTAAACAAGCTAGAGACCTGCTACAACAAAATCGTCAAATTTGCCACACGGGCATCCTACCATAGTCACCACTGTCTCTCACTTGCTGAACTGGGCTGGCTTGAACTCCCTCACCTCCTTCAATGGTATCAACTCACACTAACCCACAAACTAGTAAACCATCCACTAAAAGTCCCATCCCTCCAGAATCTACTCCAACCCTATCGCACCACCAGACCACTAAGTTCCAACAACAAAAGTCACTTACGGATCACTAAAGCCAATAACTCTGCTGGAGAAGCACTATTCTCCTGCACCATAGCCAAATTATGGAACTCCCTCCCACCCACAATTACCTCCGTACCATCATGCACCTACTTCAAAACTTTACTAAAAGTGCACCTAAAAACATGCTGGCTATACCCTTGCAACTCCCCCTCTAATATCACCCACTACCTTTCTTTCCACCCCACTAACTACCTTGATTATAGCAAGCTTGGATGCTCAAAAGCCTAACTACTTATTATACAGCAGGAACTTCTTATTGTAATAATTGTTAATGTCTGTTATATACTTTGCAGATGATAAAGATTCTAGTTGTCTACTGATGTACTATGTTCTTCATCTGTAACTATGTTTGTAATTGTTAATTGCTATGTTGACCAAATTGTTAATTGCTATGTAAATCCAATGAAACTACTGTCTGTATATTTTAACTGTGGAGCTTTTATCCCCGGGCCTCCGCTGAAAATGGACCTATGTCCAGTCGGACACTGGTCAACAAATGTAAATAAATAAATAATTAATAAAATAACAAATAAATGATATTCCCCAGAAAAGTAATGGCCCTGTCACTGGAAATATGCTTGCATTCGTCCACACATATAAAAGTGACAGACATTACATTAAGAATTTTGCAAGAGAATATTAAACATTTTATTAGACATAATATTATAAAGATGTACATCAGCCATAAGCCTCCCTAGCCATTAGGTTGCTCAATTTTCTGCCATTTGGTTTACAACAAATGACTCATTTGTGTGATGTTATTTTTAATCTGGTAGTCAGTACTGAGAATTAAGGCTAAGAGATGTTAGTCACCTCTTTTCTGTAGTCACAGGTTCAATTATCTTGGTATCCGTTTGACCTCTGTATGACTGAGTAAGTTATTTAACCAGATCATGATCTTGGGAACTTGGGAAATTGGGTTATTCTCTTCAATGTTCTCCTGAACCCAATACCAAACAACTACCTATGTATGTATGTATGAATTTGTAAGAATTACAGTTATATTTATTTTACTCAAAAAACACTTCAAAAATTATAGTAAAAAAAGGTCCCTATTCAAAAGCATGGTCTACATTAATGTAAGTTTATGTGCCTTAAATAGCATTCCAGGTGCTTCCATTACTCGTAAATGTTAATGAACTGCAGACTATGCAAAGTTACTCCTCTGCATACATGGAAGCTGCCAAAACATACTGATTATGTAAATGAAGGAAACCTGCTTATTCTGTGATTCATGGTTTCCGTAGCAATTGTGTATAGGCTGGCCATATGCCATTTTTTTGGAGAAGGTTCCCCTGCACGCTAGTGGGAGGAATGTGCAGTTAGAACTTGTCTGATTGAAGACTGCTGAAAAGGGCTCAGTTTTGAGCTTTTTTACTGTTTTATTGGGTAATTTGTTTAAATTAGTTTGCTCGTTTTCTATTGTTATATAAAAATGCACTTGATTCATCTGCATTTACTGTCTTTGTGTTTCTTCCTACTTTATTACTTTATTTTGCTTTTGCTGCTTGTTCATAACATTACTTAAAACTGCATTTATTCTGCTGCATTTATTCCTGCTTGTTAGTAGCCTGACTAAATTGTAACTGTTATTCTAAGCCTTTGCTTGAAGCACTTGGACTTCAGACCATTTGTTTTACATTAAGAAGGTTTGTGGTCTGCACTGTTGTAGGAGGAGAGGGTAGATTCTGCCCTTCTGAGCTGGGAGTTTCTGGTTAAAGGCTTATTGTGCCTGCTTATTTGAACTGTTTCTTTCTGAAATTGGTGTGCCTTGTTTACTGTAGCATAGACTAAATTCAGACCTGCTGAATCTAGCTTTGTTTGTATAACTTGAGCACTAATCCAGACCATCTTTTTTGGAGAAGGTTCTCCAGCCCCCTAGTGGCAGGAGTGTGCAGTTAGAACTTGTCTGATCAAAGACTGCTGGAACAGGGCTCAGATTTTAGGTTTTTATTGGTTAATTGGTAAATTTGTTTAAATCAGTTTGCTCATTTGCTACTTTCATATAAAAAATACACTTTATGCATCGCTGCTTAGCAAGGGTTAAACTATGCCCGGCACCATAAAGTCTGCTCTTCAAATTTTCCCTTAGAACTAGCCAGTTTTTTAGTTTTAGCACACAAATCTGTTTTACTGAGCTCAACACTTGTTCAGAGATCATTGTAAGTACTAAATAAGCTACAAATTACTACAGCACTCAACTTTCCTCACTTGTCTAGAGGAAAACAGTTTTTAGTACTTAATAAATAAGCACCTCTGCAGTAATGTCTAAGGGTCAGATCCCAGTATTTTCTTCTGTCTACCTGATGAATCTGGGCATCTTGGGGCAATGCAGCAATTGCCTCATATACACAGACAACTCTCTCCTCCTACCTCCCAACAGTACAACCTGTGAGAGATGCATTTTTATAGCCAAACTGGAAGCAAAGCTCTCTTCACCCAAGACTGGACTAGACAGTCAAGAGGAGAAGGTAAACACTTGCACCATACCACAATCATCACATAGTCCCTCAAAACCTACACCACCAAAACACACACATAGAAACGCAAAACACACACCTGCATTCATGGAAGCTCTCAATAAAAATCTGCTCAAGCAACAGAGACCTCCAAAGAAGAAATGCAAGCAACCTCCACCCCCCCCAACACAACCCAAATGACACATAGCCCACAAACTCAGTGTGTCATTCAACCACAGCCCATAAGGCATAACAATGTACCCAACATTCTAGTCATAGGTGACTCTATAGTCAGGCACACTGATGTTCCACTCACCAGGCTAAACAAGGAGAAAGTTACTGTCAGCTGCCTGTCAGATGCCAGGATCTGCCACATAATATACGCACTTAGGTCACTCCACAACAAATACAAATATGACTCTGTCATTGTCCATGTTAGTGTGAATGACCTGAGATGTACTTCCCTGGACTACATGAAAAGGGACATGGAAAAGCTCTCCGACCTTGTAACCTAGGCAGGTATGACCTTAGCCCTGAGTAGCATCCTGCCATCATCCAGAATGATACCACAGTACAAGGACAAAATGATTGACTTCAACAATTGGCTAAGCCTCTGGTGTCATTCTAAGGGGATCCAGTATCTGTCTGCCTGGGATGACATGATTGACAGACCATGATGCTTTGCCAGAGATGGCCTGCACCTGTCGCCCTTGGGATTCTGGATACTGGCTAAGGCTCTTGCCACCCCTATAGTGCCTTTTTTAGGCAAGGTTCAAATGACAAATGCACCACCATAACAGGTGCAAGCAAACAAAATCTAGAAGTCTAAACCTCAAAATGGATTCACTTGAGGCACTCCTTAAAATGGAGAATATTGACATCTGTGCAGTGACAGAGACCTGGTTCAAGGCTCCAGAGAGCACCCCTGCATTACCAGGCAATGATTCATACCACGCCTTTTGGCCACCTAACCTGGACCAAAACACTAAAGGTGGTGGTGTGTCCATATTCATTAAGGATATCCACACTTCCAGGCTAGCTGCTCAGCATAATGCATCCGAGATTATCCAAGTACAAATAACTCTGGGCAAGACTGCAATCCAAATTGTAATTTGCTACAGATCCCCCGCCATGCCCCAGGATTCCCACTCCTCATTTCTTGATACACTGGAAAAAATTAGGGTACAACCCAACACCCTAATAATGGACAACTTCAACTACCCCGCCATTAACTGGGAAAACTACTCATGTACCAACTCTTTTGCTCAACATTTTCTGGAATTCATAAATTCCAACACCTTGGGTCAACTTATCCACACCCACACCAGGGGCAGCAATATCCTAGACCTGGTAATTACCAACATAGGTGGCCAGTGTTCCACACCAGAGGTCAATTCCTCGTTGGTCAGATCTGACCACAAGCTAATCACCCTAGACATCCACAACCCTAACCCCCCCCCCCCCCCCCATTAGGGAAACCACTGTAAAAAATGTCTCCAAAGCCAACTTCACCCTTCTTAAGACAGAAGTGGCAAACTTCACATCACCCATGCAGATGGACAATAGAGGTACGACTGCTGAATCCTACACAAATGCACTTTATAAGCACTTACACTAGTGCATAGATCATGCTATCCCTAACAGAACCAAGATGCTATCCTCAAAAAAAGGAAGCCAATCTGGTGGTCCCCTGCCATAAACAAACTCTACATCAGAAGAAAGAAACTGTTACAAAAAAGAGTAAAATCCTATGATAGGTGGAACTCCCTGGTCAACCTCAGTAAGAAGCTGAGATCCCTCATAAAATCCTCCAAAGCTATTTATGAAAACAAAATCACCACTGATTCTAAAGACAACCACAAAGCATTCTATAGCTATGTCAAGAATCTCAATGGCAACACTCAGATCTGCTCTGAGTTACAGCACAATGTCACTAAATATACAGAACCAATTGATATTGCCAACATCCTGGCAGATAGGTTCATTGCTAACTTTACCCCCCTCACCCCCTAAAAGGCTCATCTCTATACCGGAAGAATGCAAACTTCCTGTAATCACAGCTGCACAGGTAAAAACCACTCTCTCCAAAGCCAAGAACATAGTATTCATGGGACCTGACAACATCCCAGGCTGTGTACTACATGAACTGCAGAATGAACTGGCACCCCCACCTAAGCACCATGTTCAGTCATAGCCTCACCTCAGGCTTTGTGCCTACTGAATGGCACACAGTGACGGTTATCCCCCTCCACAAAGGAGGAGCCACCACAGATCCCTGGAACTACTTAGCCTAATGAGCCTGGTCTGCAAGGCCATGGAACTTATCATCATGGAACTTATAAACAAAGACACTGATAATCTCCAAACTCTGGACCCCACTCAGTTCGGGATTGTAAAAGGCAGATCATGTCTCCTAAACCTGAAAGACTTCTTTGAAGAAGTTACCAAAGACATAGATGAGGGTAAGGTGGTTCACACAGCCTATCTAAATCTTGCCAAGGTTTTTCACACCATCCCCCACTCTAGAATTATAGATAAACTCACTAAACTAGGTATAAATCCCTATGTCACAAGATGGGTTACCAACTGACTCACTGACAGAACCCACACTGTGAAAGTAGCAGACTCCAAATCTAACTTCAGACCAGTGACAAGTGGACTACCACAGGGTTCAGTCCTGGGTCCTCTCCTGTTTGGTATCTACTTTTCTGAAGTACAGATTAATGCAGAAGGTCTTTGGCTAACAAAGTTTGCAGATGACTGTAAACTAAGAGCCATAATTGAAACTCCAAACGATGTGGACATCCTACAAAAGGGCCTCACTGAGATAGATGCCTATTATCAAAGCCATGGCCTCAAGTTCAATGCCAAAAAGTGCATTGTCATCCCCTTTGGTAAAAAATCTGTACCCATGAGCTACCACATAGGTGGTAGTCTACTTAACACCGAAAGTGTGATAAGAAACCTTGGGACACAGGTGGACAGTAGTCTCTCCTTTGATAATCACATCGCCACAGTAGTCAGGTAATCCTTCTATGTGGCAAACCTCATCATAAAAGGTTACTCATCCAGGAAAAAAGAGGTCATTGTTCCCCTCTACTCGTCACTCATTAGACCCATTATAGAGTACAACACCCCTTTTGGTATGTACCTCACAAGACATCTACAACAACTGGAAAGGCCACAAAATCCCTCACAAAGAGGATTATCAGCCTCAAACAGATGCCCTATGCAGACTGTCTCAAACATCTCCAGCTTTACTCCATCACATATCATCTACTCAGAGGTGATCTCTGCCTAACATACAAAGCTATGTCAAACCCAGAGCTGTTGGATATGCTCCACTTAAAGAAATCCCAATCCCTCCGAGCTACACACTCTAGGGACCTAAACCTTGTCACCACAATAAACAGAACATGCTGGAGGGATAGATTCCTGTCCCAGAGACTTCCCATACTCTGGAACAAACTATCTTTCTATACCAAACGAAGCTTCTCATTAGTACTCTTCAAGAAAAATCTTGATGATTGGATGGGAAATAGGAGATTCACCCTGGGGATCACCACTGTGGCTCTGCTCCATGGGGGCACAGGAAAATAATTTTCTTGGGTGCCAGGGTACATTTTTGGCTAGGATTATATAGGCCCTAGGGCTAATAGCCTAGTACCTACCTATGAACCTATTATAAAATGTAGCAAGAACCTTGTATCAAAGATAGCATTACCTTGGTAAGCATCACAATCTTCTTCATCTGGGATGTCTTGCAATGCATTTTTTCACAGAGCAGCAAGATCACAGTACATTTTTAAAAATATTAATAAAATGACATGTCTCTATGGTAGCAAAAATCCATCACATCCATGAACTAAGTGGTGAAGGCTAAACTTTTATCCCAACCATAAAAAATCCCTTTCCTCGGCATTGGTGTTTCAGTGATTCAATTAATGGGATCACTCACTGAGTAGAATTCTCACACTGAGATAGTATGTCACAACATTCAAGATATATAATGCATTCTACCATATAGTCATGGCAAAGGGAAAAACTTTTATGAATTTGTCCCAAGTGCATGACTCTTCCTCTGCAGTAGTACACAGTTTATAGACAGGCAATGTCTTTTTGCCTGTGGTGATATCCATGTTTATGAATACGAACAAACATAAACATTTTGTGCATAGTTACTGTGGTGTCCCCAATCTGGGAAAGTTATCAAGGAGCCTAAATTGTAACCACTCACACTGGAGATGGACATTCACTTGGAATACAAATGGATGCACTCAGCATTTCTAGATGCAGACCTCTCTGCATCAAGCACAATTTCCCTTAAGCGCACACAGGGGATACAGTCATCCCAATGGTCTGGATTTCTCTATCTCCCTCCAAGTCCCCAGTAAGACCTCCACTGGTACAGCTGTAGTGTTAGGTCCTCAGATAAGTGTCCAAGCCAAGTTCTCCAGCACCCTCTCTGTAAAACCAGTCCTTCATGTCCCTGCCCCAAGTAGCTGACACACATACACAGACTCTGTAAGATTTAATTTGCACACACACACACACACACACACACACACACACACACACACACACACACACACACACACACACACTTGAAAAAGGCTGGCACAGATTACCCGCTCTACCAACATTACCCAGACTATAAGGTACATTCACTGCCACCAATCAGTTACTATATACTTTAATAAAATGAATACTAATGCAAATGCTAATGTTGACCAAAGAGCAAGGCATTCAGGAGTGGCCAGATTTATCACCAAATAAATAGCAAATACTCTCAAAGCTTAAGTATTCTCTAAAAAGGACCAGCCACAATGAAAAGTTTAAATATATTTAATAATAAATAATAAAAGGACATGAAAATACTAAATATATTAATTACAATAAACACCAGAGTTTCACTCACAGGAGATATTAAAATAACACCAATGGAAAGTTTCACACAGTTATAGAACACAGTACTTCTAATCTCACTATATTGTCCTGACTAATCTAAAAGAATTACTGTTCCCTACTGCAAGGCAAGATGCTGTGGGTGAGTGGTCCTTGTTGTCAGATCCAAGACAGAATACTGAGACTTCAGTCTCTTCTAATATTAAAACATTATTTCTGTATAGAATGACATCACATACATCAGGTCATCTGATTCTGTTTCCCACACTATCCCCCATCATTAGAAGCTACCAGGGTTTAGCTACAATATACACAGATAGAGCTTTGCTCAGATGTGGTGCAGCTGCTGGAAGTCATACAACCATAATACAATTTCACTCTTCCTATAGGAGCTGCAACCTATTCTCTAGCACAGACATTGCTTATCTGGCTGCCTTCAAAACTGTGTGATAACAGCTTTATGGCTTAATGTATAAAGGTATTTAATTTCAAGAATATTTTGTAAAGTCAGGTGGACTAAGATTAACCTCTTCACTTTCAGGATATGCTGTTACAATGTATACATTTAAACCGTTGCAATAATGCATGTACATCTCTTTTCCTTCCAGCAGCGTACATTGTTGATACATTTTAACACAAGCAAACCTCACAAATACATTTTCAGCACATACATCTGTACAAATCAGTTTGATATACAAATGACATATAATTATTTAGAAAATTCCAGCTAGCTGTGCTGGCATATGTTACAAATCCAGTACCCTATTTCTCTTGGCATGGCTGGCAGTACCTCCTATTGTCATATCTCTCCCCACTTTGAAGGCTCAAGCTAGTTTTTGAAATGCCCCTTGAGAAAAGTTGCTTGAGAGGAATAAGCCCATCTGGGAATATAATTTTCCATAGCCTGTCTTGAGATCCCATCTGCATTGGTATTGGTAACCCCACTACGGTGTTGGGCTGTCATATCATATGCCTGCAACCCTTGGGTTCACCTTAGTAACTTGGTATTTTGCTGGCTGGCTCGATGTAGCCATGTTAAGGGACTGTAGTCAGTAACTACAGTGAATTTCCTTCTATATAGATAGGGTTGAAGTTTCTGCAGTGCCCATACTATGGCTAAACATTCTTTTTCTACTGCTGCATATCATTCCTCCCTAGGTTGGAGTCTACAACTGAGATATATGACTGGGTACTCATCTCCCTCTATGGAAACCTGGCTGAGTACAGCCCCCACCCCATGGCTCGAACATCCACCTGCACAATAAATTATTTGCTGTAATCTGGACTGGCTAACACAGGGAGTCCTCCCAAAGCCTCTTTATGCTTTGGGAATGCATGCTCACAGGCTGGGGTCCACACTTTGTCTGGTCTTCTTTTCCTTGTCAGGTCTGTGAGGACAGCAGCTATTGTACTATAATTAGGAACAAACTTTCTGTAGTACCCTTCTGGCTTGAGCACTTCTGTCATACTAAAACTTTTTCTGCAGTTGGGCTCCTACAAGGTTCTCCTGAACCAAGCCCATGAGCTCCCTGAGCCTTGTCCTGAGGTTTAGGACATAAACCACAGTAGTCTTCTTGTAGGATTCACACTCACCCTTCCACTCATCATGAATCAAATCTAAAGGTCCCCTCACCCTATGTCCATACAGCAAATCAAAAGATGAGAAACCTGTGGATTCCCAGGGTACCTATTTGCAAGCAAACAGCAGATGGCACAAATATTTGTCCCACTCTCTCTTAAACTGGTCTGCAAATGCCTATAGCATGGTCTTTAGTGTAGAATTTAACCTCTCCACAAGACCATTAGGCTGGGGATGGTAGGGGTGTTTTTTTGGTGCTTCACTCCACAGTGCTTCCACAGACAAGCCAGCAGGTATGACATGAAATGTAAGTCAGTATTTCTCTTGGGAAACCTACCCTGCTGAAAATCTCTAGCAAAGCATCTCCTGCCTTCTCTGTCTCAGTGGAGGACAGACCCACTGCTTCAGGGTGTCTAGTTGCATAATCTACTGCCACCAGGATATACTTCTTCCCTGTGGAACCTGGGATACTCAGAGGCCCCAAAATATTCATAGCTACTCTCTGAAATGCTCCTCAATCAAAAGCAAAGACATCAAAGGAGCTTTGACTTTGTAGCCTGTCTTTCCTACTTTTTGGCACTGCTCACAGGTCCTGCAGTACCCTGTTATATCCCTTCCAATCCCAGGTCAATAAAAGTTCTGCATAATGCATCTCTTGGTATGCTTTATGCCCTTATGACCTGCAAAAGGGGAATGTCATGGGCTATGGCTAGAAGGGCCAGATGGTAGGCTCTAGGCACTGCCAACTGCTGTATTACCTCACCCTCTAGACCTCCCTCAGGGGTCCTTTCTCTATACAGTAACCCTTTGTTCCAGTATACAGACTCCCCTTTTCCTCAAGAATCAGGCACCTTCCTACCTACCTCCCTCAAGCCTCTTAGTGTAGGGTCTAAGAGCTGCCCCTGTCTCAGCTGTACTTTTGTGATGCTCCCCTTCTACAGGAAGTCTGGTATCCTCTGACAGTGATGCCTGACTGTCAGCCTGGATACTACCACTCATTTCTGCCCTTGCAGTCACTCTGTCCAAGGGAACATCAGTACCTACCAGCAGCCGTGGCTCACCTTCAGGCTGTGTTTGCAGGATAGCTCCCTCCCTGAAATAGTCGCACAACCAGCCCTAGCATCAGTTGTGCTGTCTGTTTGGGTCTACCTCAGGCTACTAGACACACAAGCCTGTTTCCAAACTTGACTGCATGTAACTGCATGCACTTAAGGTACTGCATTATCAAAATTCTTCACTATCAGGATGTCTGCAGGGATATCCTCAAACACATCTATTTGCTTGCTTCCTTTTCCACTCTCCCAGTCTAGGTGAACCCTGGCCAAAGCAATTTGGAATGGGGTCCATCCCAATGCTCTGATTGGAGTGGACTGCCCAAGCAAGTACTGTTCCTCTTTAACAACTGTAGGCTTCACAATGGTTATGTCAGAGGCTGTGCCGCTGTTAGCAGTGGCCTGTTTTCCATCCACTCAGATAGAATATAACCTCTTGTGATAGTTTGGTATCCCTGTTGTCTCTAGACAACTTACCATTGGCATACTGTTATTCACACTTGCTGGTTCACCCACCTTTTGTTCACCACCTTGCCTCCATGGACAGCTATATGCTACATGACCCCAGTGGTTACCTTTAAAATATTCAACCCTTGATCCTGACCAGGTACCTGAATTAGTAGCTTCCCCTGTCCCTGGTAGACTCTGTTGGGGTGGTTTAGGCTGCCCACCAAGGGTTCCCGTATATCCATATGCATCACTGGGTATCCCTTTCCTGTGCAGTGATGCCATGCTTGCTAAGTAGATATCCCCCTTTTTCCCCAGCTCCTCTCCAAAGTTGCACTCTCAGTCTGACAGCCAGATTCTCATGTTCTCAGGCAAAGTGCTAAGGGCTTGTTCCCTCACTAAAAGGTCTGCCTGCCCTTCAGAAGTGGTGACCTGACCCCCACTCATCCACCTATGAAAATAAGTACTTAACTCAGCAATATAATCACACAAGCATTTATCTGCCTTGTGTCTATGCTCATGAAACTTTTTTTCTGTAAGCTTCAGGTGTTAACTTAAAGCATTCAAGTAAACATTTCTTGACTTTTTCATAGTTTAAATAATCAATATTAGACAATTTAGAAACAGCAGTTACAGTTTTCCATGGAGTAAAGTGGTCAGGAACCATACCCAGAGCCCTTGGTCAGTATTATACTGTTTACATACCCTTTCAAACACTCTCCAAAGCCAAGAACACAGAATCCATGGGACCTGGCAACATCCCAGGCTGTGTTCTACATGAAGTACAGAATGAACTGGCAGGTAAGTAAAAATATGCATGAGCAAAAACATTCAGAACATCATGAATTATGAATGAAAATAAGCTTAATCAGTTAGTGTAAATTCAAAAAACAGTAGCTGAATATATACTGATAGCAACAGTCCCATTGGTTAATTATCATAGATGTTCATTAAGTCCCGGTGGGAACAGGGCACCCAGTCTAATTATCCATTTCCTTTCCTTTGCATTAAGTATAGAGTGCTATTGAGATTTATTGGCCCTATTGCCAAAAATCATATCAATAATGATGAAATTAAATTTACTTGTTGGATGTGCTGTAGTGTGTTTGTACAAAGCATGACTTAATGAACATCTATGATAATTAACCAATGGGACTGTTGCTATCAGTATATATTCAGCTACTGTTTTTTGAATTGACTTTTTGTACACTGAAGAAGGCTGTGCTTGGCCAGCCGAAACCGGTTTGTAATATGCTGTGATTTTCATTCAATACAATTTTTATGTCACCGTTTTGCTGGCTCTGATTTTTTTGTTCCACACTGATGTTCCACTCACCAGACTAAACAAGGAGAAAGTTACTGTCAGCTGCCTGTCAGATGCCAAGATCTGACACATAATATACGCACTTAGGTCACTCCACAACAAATACAAATATGACTCTGTCATTGTCCATGTTAGTGTGAATGACCTGAGATGTACTTCCCCGGACTACATGAAAAGGGACATGGAGGAGCTGTCCGACCTTGTAACCTAGGCAGGTATGACCTTAGCCCTGAGTAGCATCCTGTTATCATCCAGAATGATACCACAGTACAAGGACAAAATGATTGACTTCAACAATTGGCTAAGCCTCTGGTGTCATTCTAAGGGGATCCAGTATCTGTCTGCCTGGGATGACATGATTGACAGACCATGATGCTTTGCCAGAGATGGCCTGCACCTGTCGCCCTTGGGATTCTGGATACTGGCTAAGGCTCTTGCCACCCCTATAGTGCCTTTTTTAGGCAAGGTTCAAATGACAAATGCACCACCATAATAGGTGCAAGCAAACAAAATCTAGAAGTCTAAACCTCAAAATGGATTCACTTGAGGCACTCCTTAAAATGGAGAATATTGACATCTGTG
Organism: Protopterus annectens; assembly: GCF_019279795.1. Classification (NCBI taxonomy): domain Eukaryota; kingdom Metazoa; phylum Chordata; order Ceratodontiformes; family Protopteridae; genus Protopterus; species Protopterus annectens. The sequence continues at coordinate 814,485,497 of NC_056745.1, forward strand.
CAGTGACAGAGACCTGGTTCAAGGCTCCAGAGAGCACCCCTGCATTACCAGGCAATAATTCATACCACGCCTTTTGGCCACCTAACCTGGACCAAAACACTAAAGGTGGTGGTGTGTCCATATTCATTAAGGATATCCACACTTCCAGGCTAGCTGCTCAGCATAATGCATCCGAGATTATCCAAGTACAAATAACTCTGGGCAAGACTGCAATCCAAATTGTAATTTGCTACAGATCCCCCACCATGCCCCAGGATTCCCACTCCTCATTTCTTGATACACTGGAAAATATTAGGGTACAACCCAACACCCTAATAATGGACAACTTCAACTACCCCGCCATTAACTGGGAAAACTACTCATGTACCAACTCTTTTGCTCAACATTTTCTGGAATTCATAAATTCCAACACCTTGGGTCGACTTATCCACACCCACACCAGGGGCAGCAATATCCTAGACCTGGTAATTACCAACATAGGTGGCCAGTGTTCCACACCAGAGGTCAATTCCTCGTTGGTCAGATCTGACCACAAGCTAATCACCCTAGACATCCACATCCCTACCCCCCCATTAGGGAAACCACCGTAAAAAATTTCTTCAAAGCCAACTTCACCCTTCTTAAGACAGAAGTGGCAAACTTCACATCACCCATGCAGATGGACAATAGAGGTACGACTGCTGAATCCTACACAAATGCACTTTATAAGCACTTACATGAGTGCATAGATCATGCTATCCCTAACAGAACCAAGATGCTATCCTCAAAAAAAGTAAGCCAATCTGGTGGTCCCCTGTCATAAACAAACTCTACATCTGAAGAAAGAAACTGTTACAAAAAAGAGTAAAATCCTATGATAGGTGGAACTCCCTGGTCAACCTCAGTAAGAAGCTGAGATCCCTCATAAAATCATCCAAAGCTATTTATGAAAACAAAATCACCACTGAATCTAAAGACAACCACAAAGCATTCTATAGCTATGTCAAGAATCTCAATGGCAACACTCAGATCTGCTCTGAGTTACAGCACAATGTCACTAAATATACAGAACCAATTGATATTGCCAATATCCTGGCAGATAGGTTCATTGCTAACTTTACCCCCTCACCCCCTAAAAGGCTCATCTCTATACCGGAAGAATGCAAAGTTCCTGTAATCACAGCTGCACAGGTAAAAACCACACTCTCCAAAGCCAAGAACATAGTATTCATGGGACCTGACAACATCCCAGGCTGTGTACTACATGAACTACAGAATGAACTGGCACCCCACCTAAGCACCATGTTCAGTCATAGCCTCACCTCAGGCTTTGTGCCTACTGAATGGCACACAGTGACGGTTATCCCCCTCCACAAAGGAGGAGCCACCACGGATCCCTGGAATTACTGCCCCATTAGCCTAATGAGCCTGGTCTGCAAGGCCATGGAACTTATCATCATGGAACTTATAAACAAAGACATTGATAATCTCCAAACTCTGGACCCCACTCAGTTTGGGATTGTAAAAGGCAGATCATGTCTCCTAAACCTGAAAGACTTCTTTGAAGAAGTTACCAAAGACATAGGTGAGGGTAAGGTGGTTCACACAGCCTATCTAGATCTTGCCAAGGTTTTTCACACCATCCCCCACTCTAGAATTATAGATAAACTCACTAAACTAGGTATAAATCCCTATGTCACAAGATGGGTTACCAACTGACTCACTGACAGAACCCACACTGTGAAAGTAGCAGACTCCAAATCTAACCTCAGACCAGTGACAAGTGGACTACCACAGGGTTCAGTCCTGGGTCCTCTCCTGTTTGGTATCTACTTTTCTGAAGTACAGATTAACGCAGAAGGTCTTTGGCTAACAAAGTTTGCAGATGACTGTAAACTAAGAGCCATAATTGAAACTCCAAATGATGTGGACATCCTACAAAAGGGCCTCACTGAGACAGATGCCTGGTATCAAAGCCATGGCCTCAAGTTCAATGCCAAAAAGTGCACTGTCATCCCCTTTGGTAAAAAATCTGTACCCATGAGCTACCACATAGGTGGTAGTCTACTTAACACCGAAAGTGTGATAACAAACCTTGGGACACAGGTGGACAGTAGTCTCTCCTTTGATAATCACATCACCACAGTAGTCAGGTAATCCTTCTATGTGGCAAACCTCATCATAAAAGGTTACTCATCCAGGAAAAAAGAGGTCATTGTTCCCCTCTACTCGTCACTCATTAGACCCATTATAGAGTACAACACCCCTTTTGGTATGTACCTCACAAGACATCTACAACAACTGGAAAGGCCACAAAAATCCCTCACAAAGAGGATTACCAGCCTCAAGCAGATGCCCTATGCAGACTGTCTCAAAAATCTCCAGCTTTACTCCATCACATATCATCTACTCAGAGGTGATCTCTGCCTAACATACAAAGCTATGTCAAACCCAGAGCTGTTGGATATGCTCCACTTAAAGAAATCCCAATCCCTCCGAGCTACACACTCTAGGGACCTAAACCTTGTCACCACAATAAACAGAACATGCTGGAGGGATAGATTCCTGTCCCAGAGACTTCCCATACTCTGGAACAAACTACCTTTCTATACCAAACAAAGCTTCTCATTAGTACTCTTGATGATTGGATGGGAAATAGGAGATTCACCCCGGGGATCACCACTGTGGCTCTGCTCCATGGGGGCACAGGAAAATTATTTTCTTGGGTGCCAGGGTACCTTTTTGGCTAGGCTTATATAGGCCCTACGGCTAATAGCCTAGTACCTACCTATGAACCTATTATAAAATGTAGCAAGAACCTTGTATCAAAGATAGTATTACCATGGCAAGCATCACAATCTTCTTCATCTGGGATGTCTTGCAATGCATTTTTTCACAGAGCAGCAAGATCACATTACATTTTTAAAAATATTAATAAAATGACATGTCTCTATGGTAGCAAAAATCCATCACATCCATGAACTAAGTGGTGCAGGCTAAACATTTATCCCAACCATAAAAATTCCCTTCCCTCAGCATTGGTGTTTCAGTGATTCAATTAATGGGATCACTCACTGAGTAGAATTCTCACACTGAGATAGTATGTCACAACATTCAAGATATATAATGCATTCTACCATATAGTCATGGCAAAGGGAAAAACTTTTATGAATCTGTCCCAAGTGCATGACTCTTCCTCTGCAGTAGTACACAGTTTATAGACAGGCAATGTCCTTTTGCCTGTGGTGATATCCATGTTTATGAATACGAACAAACATAAACATTTTGTGCATAGTTACTGTGGTGTCCGCAATCTGGGAAAGGTATCAAGGAGCCTAAATCGTAACCACTCACACTGGAGATGGACATTCACTTGGAATACAAATGGATGCACTCAGCATTTCTAGATGCAGACCTCTCTGCATCAAGCACAATTTCCCTTAAGCGCACACAGGGGATACAGTCATCCCATGGTCTGGATTTCTCTATCTCCCTCCAAGTCCCCAGTAAGACCTCCACTGGTACAGCTGTAGTGTTAGGTCCTCAGATGAGTGTCCAAGCCAAGTTCTCCAGCACCCTCTCTGTAAAACCAGTCCTTCATGTCCCTGCCCCAAGTAGCTGACACACATACACAAACTCTGTAAGATTTAATTTGCACACACACACACACACACACACACACACACACACACACACACACACACACACACACACACACACACTTGGAAAAGGCTGGCACAGATTACCCGCTCTACCAACATTGCCCAGACCATAAGGTACATTCACTGCCACCAATCAGTTACTATATACTTTAATAAAATGAATACTAATGCAAATGCTAATGTTGACCAAAGAGCAAGGCATTCAGGAGTGGCCAGATTTATCACCAAATAAATAGCAAATACTCTCAAAGCTTAAGTATTCTCTAAAAAGGACCAGCCACAATGAAAAGTTTAAATATATTTAATAATAAATAATAAAAGGACATGAAAATACTAAATATCTAATTACAATAAACACCAGAGTTTCACTCACAGGAGATATTAAAATAACACCAATGGAAAGTTTCACACAGTTATAGAAAACAGTACTTCTAATCTCACTATATTGTCCTGACTAATCTAAAAGAATTACTGTTCTTACTGCAAGGCAAGATGCTGTGGGTGAGTGGTCCTTGTTGTCAGATCCAAGGCAGAATACTGAGACTTCAGTCTCTTCTAATATTAAAACATTATTTCTGTATAGAATGACATCACATACATCAGGTCAACTGATTCTGTTTCCCACACTATCGCCCATCATTAGAAGCTACCAGGGTTTAGCTAGAATATACACAGATAGAGCTTTGCTCAGATGTGGTGCAGCTGCTGGAAGTCATACAACCATAATACAATTTCACTCTTCCTATAGGAGCTGCAACCTATTCTCTAGCACAGACATTGCTTATCTGGCTGCCTTCAAAACTGTGTGATAACAGCTTTATGGCTTAATGCATAAAGGTATTTAATTTCAAGAATATTTTGCAAAGTCAGGTGGACTAAGATTAACCTCTTCACTTTCAGGATATGCTGTTACAATGTATACATTTAAACCGTTACAATAATGCATGTACATCTCTTTTCCTTCCAGCAGCGTACATTGTTGATACATTTTAACACAAGCAAACCTCACAAATACATTTTCAGCACATACATCTGTACAAATCAGTTTGATATACAAATAACATATAATTATTTAGAAAATTCCAGCTAGCTGTGCTGGCATATGTTACAAATCCAGTGCCCTATTTCTCTTGGCACGGCTGGCAGTACCTCCTATTGTCATATCTCTCCCCACTTTGAAGGCTCAAGCTAGTTTTTGAAGTGCCCCTTGAGAAAAGTTGCTTGAGAGGAATGAGCCCATCTGGGAATATAATTTTCCATAGCCTGTCTTGAGATCCCATCTGCACTGGTATTGGTAACCCCACTACGGTGTTGGGCTGTCATATCATATGCCTGCAACCCTTGGGTTCACCTTAGTAACTTGGTATTTTGCTGGCTGGCTCGATGTAGCCATGTTAAGGGACTGTAGTCAGTAACTACAGTGAATTTCCTTCTATATAGATAGGGTTTAAGTTTCTGCAGTGCCCATACTATGGCTAAACATTCTTTTTCTACTGCTGCATATCATTCCTCCCTAGGTTGGAGTCTACAACTGAGATATATGACTGGGTACTCATCTCCCTCTATGGAAACCTGGCTGAGTACAGCCCCCATCCCATGGCTTGAACATCCACCTGCACAAGAAATTATTTGCTGTAATCTGGACTGGCTAACACAGGGAGTCCTCCCAAAGCCTCTTTATGCTTTGGGAATGCATACTCACAGGCTGGGGTCCACACTTTGTCTGGTCTTCTTTTCCTTGTCAGGTCTGTGAGGAGAGCAGCTATTGTACTATAATTGGGAACAAACTTTCTATAGTACCCTTCTGGCTTGAGCACTCCTGTCATACTAAAACTTTTTCTGCAGTTGGGCTCCTACAAGGTTCTCCTGAACCAAGCCCATGAGCTCCCTGAGCCTTGTCCTGAGGTTTAGGACATAAACCACAGTAGTCTTCTTGTAGGATTCACACTCGCCCTTCCACTCATCATGAATCAAATCTAAAGGTCCCCTCACCCTATGTCCATACAGCAAATCAAAAGATGAGAAACCTGTGGATTCCCGGGGTACCTCTTTGCAAGCAAACAGCAGATGGCACAAATATTTGTCCCACTCTCTCTTAAACTGGTCTGCAAATGCCTATAGCATGGTCTTTAGTGTAGAATTTAACCTCTCCACAAGACCATTAGTCTGGGGATGGTAGAGGTGTTTTTTTGGTGCTTCACTCCACAGTGCTTCCACAGACAAGCCAGCAGGTATGACATGAAATGTAAGTCAGTATTTCTCTTGGGAAACCTACCCTGCTGAAAATCTCTAGCAAAGCATCTCCTGCCTTCTCTGTCTCAGTGGAGGACAGACCCACTGCTTTAGGGTGTCTAGTTGCATAATATACTGCCACCAGGATATACTTCTTCCCTGTGGTACCTGGGATACTCAGAGGCCCCAAAATATCCATAGCTACTCTCTGAAATGGCTCCTCAATCAAAAGCAAAGACATCAAAGGAACTTTGACTTTGTAGCCTGTCTTTCCTACTTTTTGGCACTGCTCACAGGTCCTGCAGTACCCTGTTATATCCCTTCCAATCCCAGGTCAATAAAAGTTCTGCATAATGCATCTCTTGGTATGCTTTATGCCCTTATGACCTGCAAAAAGGAAATGTCATGGGCTATGGTTAGAAGTGCCAGATGGTAGGCTCTAGGCACTGCCAACTGCTGTATTACCTCACCCTCTAGACCTCCCTCAGGGGTCCTTTCTCTATACAGTAACCCTTTGTTCCAGTATACAGACTCCCCTTTTCCTCAAGAATCAGGCACCTTTCTACCTACCTCCCTCAAGCCTCTTAGTGTAGGGTCTAAGAGCTGCCCCTGTCTCAGCTGTACTTTTGTGATGCTCCCCTTCCACAGGAAGTCTGGTATCCTCTGACAGTGATGCCTGACTGTCAGCCTGGGAACTACCACTCATTTCTGCCCTTGCAGTCACTCTGTCCAAGGGAACATCAGTACCTACCAGCAGCCATGGCTCACCTTCAGGCTGTGTTTGCAGGATAGCTCCCTCCCTGAAATAGTCACACAACCAGCCCTAGCATCAATTGTGCTGTCTGTTTGGGTCTACCTCAGGCTACTAGACACACAAGCCTGTCTCCAAACTTGACTGCATGTAACTGCATGCACTTAAGGTACTGCATTATCAAGATTCTTCACTATCAGGATGTCTGCAGGGATATCCTCAAACACATCTATTTGCTTGCTTCCTTTTCCACTCTCCCAGTCTAGGTGAACCCTGGCCAAAGCAATTTGGAATGGGGTCCGTCCCAATGCTCTGATTGGAGTGGACTGCCCAAGCAAGTACTGTTCCTCTTTAACAACTGTAGGCTTCACAATGGTTATGTCAGAGGCTGTGCCGCTGTTAGCAGTGGCCTGTTTTCCATCCACTCAGATAGAATATAACCTCTTGTGATAGTTTGGTATCCCTGTTGTCTCTAGACAACTTACCATTGGCATACTGTTATTCACACTTGCTGGTTCACCCACCTTTTGTTCCCCACCTTGCCTCCATGGACAGCTATATGTTACATGACCCCAGTGGTTACCTTTAAAATATTCAACCCTTGATCCTGACCAGGTACCTGAATTAGTAGCTTCCCCTGTCCCTGGCAGACTCTGTTGGGGTGGTTTAGGCTGCCCACCAAGGGTTCCCGTATATCCATATGCATCACTGGGTATCCCTTTCCTGTGCAGTGATGCCATGATTGCTAAGTAGATACCCCCCTTTTTCCCCAGCTCCTCTCCAAAGTTGTACTCTCAGTCTGACAACTAGATTCTCATGTTCTCAGGCAAAGTGCTAAGGGCTTGTTCCCTCACTAAAAGGTCTGCCTGCCCTTCAGAAGTGGTGACCTGACCCCCACTCACCCACCTATGAAAATAAGTACTTAACTCAGCAATATAATCACACAAGCATTTATCTGCCTTGTGTCTATGCTCATGAAACTTTTTTTCTGTAAGCTTCAGGTGTTAACTTAAAGCATTCAAGTAAACATTTCTTGACTTTTTCATAGTTTAAATAATCAATATTAGACAATTTAGAAACAGCAGTTACAGTTTTCCATGGAGTAAAGTGGTTAGGAACCATACCCAGAGCCCTTGGTCAATATTATACTGTTTACATACCCTTTCAAACACTCTCCAAAGCCAAGAACACAGAATCCATGGGACCTGACCACATCCCAGGCTGTGTTCTACATGAAGTACAGAATGAACTGGCACCCCACTTAAGAACCATGTTCAATCATAGCCTCAACTCAAGCTTTGTGTCCACTGAATGGTGCACAGTGATCGTTATCCCACTCCATAAAGGGGAAGCCACCATGGACCCTGGGAACTACAGCTCCATTAGCCTAACAAGTCTGGTCTGCAAGACAATGGAACGTATCATCATGGAACTTATAAACAAAGACATTGGTAATCTTCAAACTCTGGTCCATACCTAGTTCAGGTTTGCAAAAGGCAGATCATGTCTCCTAAACCTGCAGCCTATCTAGATCTTGTCAAGGTTTTTGACAGCATACCCCACTCTTGAATTATAGATAAACTCAGTAAACTAGGTATAAATCCCTATGTCACAAGATGGGTTGCCAACTGGTTCACTGACAGAACCCACGCTGTGAAAGTAGCAGACTCCAAATCCGACTTCAGACCAGTGACAAGTGGAGTACCACAGGGTTCAGTCCTGGGTCCTCTCCTGTTTGGTATCTACTTTTCTGAAGTACAGGCTAACAGAAGATCTTTGGCTAACAAAGTTCACAGATGACTGCAAACTAGGAGCCATAATTGAGACTCCTAACAATGTGAACATCCTACAAAAGGGCCTCACTGAGACAGATGCCTGGTGTCAAAGCCATGGCCTCAAGCTCAATGCCAAAAAGTGCATTGTCATCCCCTTTGGTAAAAAATCTGTACCCATGAGCTACCACATAGGTGGTAGTCTACTTAACACCGAAAGTGTGATAAGAGACCTTGGGACTCAGGTGGACAGTAGTCTCTCCTTTGATAATCATATTGCCACAGTAGTCAGGAAATCCTTCTACATGGCACACCTCATCACAAAAGGTTTCTCATCCAGGAAAAAAGGTCATTGTTTCCCTCTACTCGTCACTCATTAGACTCATTATAGAGTACAACGCCCCTTTTGGCATGTACTTCACAAGACATCTACAACAACTGGAAAGGTCACAGAAATACCTCACAAAGAGGATTACCAGCCTCAAACAGATGCCCTACGCAGACCATCTCAAAAATCTCCAGCTTTACTCCGTCGCATATTGCCTAATCAGAGGCAATTTCTGCCTAACATACAAAGCTATGTCAAACCCTGAGCTGTTGGACATGCTCCACTTAAAAAAATCCCAATTCCTCTGAGCTACACACTCTAGGGACCTAAACCTTGTCACCACAATAAACAGAACATGCTGGAGGGATAGATTCCTGCCTCAGAGACTTCCCATACTCTGGAACAAACTACCTTTCTATATCATACAAAGCTCCTCATTAGCACTCTTCAAGAAAAATCTTGATGATTGGATGGGAAATAGGAAATTCACCCCGGGGATCACCTCTGTGGCTCTGCTCAACAGGGACAAAGGAAAATAATTTACTTGGATGGCAAAAGCCACGGTACCTTTTTGGATAGACTTGTATAGGCCCTAGGGCTGATAGCCTAGTACCTACCTATGCACCTTTGAACCTATGAATAAAGCTATCAAAGTTATCACCCTCTGTAAATTGTAAAGGAAATTCACTGACCTTTATTGCTTCTGGGGTTTGGTTATTCCCTTTCCCATTACCTCCATGACCCTGGCAAAACGTAAGCATCTCCCTCTCATGCTGACACTGCTTCTCATTTTCTTCAGCCTCCAAATGTCACAGTGTCTCTACTGATTCTAATTCCCAATGTTTGGCATCCAGTTCATGTCTGTTTAACTCCTGATGGATCTTTAAGTCCTCTGAGGAAAAGTTGAACTGTCCTGTTTCTGAAGGCTGAAAATTCCCTTCACCAGACTGCTTATCCTCCTGGATGCTGATCTGAGTTTTGACTAACGATTAAATTATTTCCTTCTAAGTCAGACTGGCATACACCAGTCATTTGGCGTTACATACCTGGGCCAACCTTTGGGAGCATTTGCATATATTTATTTGGTAATAACTGTGGCCACTCCAGAAAGCCTTGCTGTTTGGTCAACATTACCATTTGTATTAATATTAAGTTCACTTGGTATAATTGGATACCCATTTAAGATCTGTACAGTAACTGACTGGTGGCAGTGAAACTACCTTATAGTCTGGGCAGAAGATGGCATAGCTAGCAAATCTGTGCCAGCCTTTTGCAGGTGTGTGAAAATTAAATCTCAATGAGTGTGTGTGCCAGCTACTTTGTCAGGGACACGAAGCACTGTTTTCACAGAGAGGGTGCTGGAGGACTTGGGTTGAACATTCAGTTGAGGACCTAACCCTACAGCTGTGCCAGTAGGGAGTCTTATTGAGAACCTGGAAGGAGACAGATAGAGAAATCTAGACCTCGGGCTGACTGTGTTCCTCACGTGCTCTTAAGGGAAATTGTGCTTGATGCAGAGAGATCTGCATCTGCAAATACTGAGTGTATCCATTTGTATTCCATGTGAACGCCCCTCTCCAGTGTCAATGGTGAGGATTCAGGCTCATTGATTACTGGCCCAGAGTGGGGATGTTACACTTACTACATACTGATGAACACCACTGGACATTTTTTCAGGTCCAAACTAACGTCCACACTTTAAAGATGGTGTTTCTTTCTTTGAAGAGTTATAGGCTCATCCAATGTATTAGCCCTGATACGTACACAAGTGCCTTATCCAAAAATTTCTGAGACATTAGTATTAGGATGTGGGGGCAACAAAAATAAGACCAGGCATTAGAAACTGCAGCATTGTAACATTTCCAAACCACAGAATTTAAAATTAAAACACGACAATCAGCTCATTTTTGGATTGCAAAAATAAAATCAATCAAAGCTTAAATATAGACTGTTGTTTTGATATAATTTATAAACAAGATTTTTATGTATAAAGATAAATAGTTTGTTTTTAGAAGCTGTATTGTAAAATGCCATTACAATGACTTTTATCATTAAAATTCAAGATGACACTAGTCATCATCTTTGTTATGAGAAAAATCAAAGGTTATATTATAGGTAGATCACTTACCATAATTTTCTGAAAATTTCATTAGAATGCATTGTCGTTTTAGTGATCGGTCCCATTGTAGGCAACAAGTAACATGGATTAATAGAATCCATAGGGTCATAGCCTTCTCACACATTAAAACAAGTGATTCATGCCCCAGTCTTGTATGTCAGTTACTTAAGTTCTTGACTTAACCTAGAAGGCTTGTTAACAAAAGGAACAAGATGAATGGCCAATGACTCTGGAGCCATACAGATAATCAACTGTGGATGGTCCAACTGATAATTCTTTGAATACATTTCACTGAAAGCCACATTCAAAGAACAATATTAATGCACTTTTCCCCATTGTTATGCAACCATGGAGTTCATATATGTAAGTCAGGGTGGTGTGGGGATTAACCTTCCATATGAAGTGTATGAAGGTCTGAATCATGCAAAAAAAAAAAAAGCTTGTTTTGTTGTACACTGAAACTGGCTTTCAGCAAAGTATATTTTTTGTATTTGCAGTCAGCAGTCAGAGTTTTTTTTTCTCTTTTACCTTTCATCAAACAATCCAATTACATATTATATGAACTGAATCCAGTATGTTGTCTCACTGTTTAACTTCTGGTCGATTAGTTAATATCTAAGTTTCATGGTGAGTTCTTCCTGCAGATTTAAGTGCATATCAATGTATGCAATATATGAAGTAGGACATGGACAGTCTGGTACCACAGATAAAGGAAGCTAAAGGCAAAAGACAAAAAAGACTTCCATGAAAAACACAGAATTATGTTTTGAGGTAGAAATGTACAAAGCTAGGCATAAAGGATTCCTAGCAATCCATGGTCTCCTTCTGTTCTCAAACAAGTTACTTTCCTGGCAGCTCTTAGTAGTGCAGAGTCAAATTCAAATCAATGGAGCAGGGGGGGATTGCTGAAAGAGAGCATGAATTAAGGATCAATAGATCAGAAAAATAAAAAAGTGTATAAGGAAGAAAGACTAAAAGAGAGCTGGATGACTGCATATTTCTCCCGCTCTTACTGTTGTATATCTGATGAGTACTAAGTCTGAACATATCAAATCCACTGATGGTTTTGGGTGTATGCTAGCTAAGTAATTGTCCCCCAATTCATGCAAGTAGTGAGGGTGATGCACTCAGGGGATTGCTCTTTTCTAAAGTGCAGCAGCTTTGGGATTGATTAAATTACGAGTACAGTTCACTAATATGCAACGATGTAAAAGTGTTTATATTAAATTGTTCTTCAGCATACCTGCAGGTTTTTCATTGCTTTTGGTGCTCATTTCTTCCAGAAAGAAACTCTTTACAAGCTCATGCTGCATAGAAACAAAATTAATATAAGATAAAATTAAACATAGTGTAATAGACATTTTGGTTATGTTTATAAAATGTTAAGTGTTAAGACATTATACAGATTAAGGACGTTCTGGTCTGTCTACAATTGTTACACTATTGAAGTACTTTACAGTTAATTTTACTACAACACTGCACTATAAAAAAGTGCCTTAACTACTTATGCTAGGATCACTTGAGACACAAATCATCAGAAAGCACTTCCCTAATCACAACTGATTAACAACATAAGAAATCTAAATACTTAGAACAATCACAAAAAAGCCCTCATGTACTCCCGAAGTGGGAAGCTTCTCACCTGCCCTTCCTTACAACACACACATAAACACACACACACACACACACACACACACACACACACACACACACACACACACACACACACACACACACAAAACATGCACATATAAATACACACACGCACATATACACATATACATTTTGGTGTGCAGTGGAGTTGCTTGACACTCATTTTTGGGACACAACTGAACTGCAGTACTGCTTTATGGACTGAGTGACAGCTTGTTTGATTGAATGCCAGTTTGAGCAAGTTGTGAATGGAAGAGTAGGATAACTGCATGTAGTTTTTTTGTGAGTCTATATTATGTGATTGAACAGTGAAATGTTCGAACACGTAATAATTGACCTCTAAATGTGAACCGTCGGAATGTGGAATGGTTCAATGGAAATCTCCATACAGTGCGGACATGGAAGTTTTCCATTGTCTGCACTGTAGTGCAATCTTGGAGTTGGTATATTTAAGTAGTAGGGGGCGTGGGGGTGCAGGGTGGCTTGCTCCCTTACTTAGAAATATTTTTATAGTTTGTTTGTGTGTTTTTATGGGTTTTTTTGCCGTTCAGCATTACAGTGTATCGACATTTCGGGGTTGATTATTACGTGTTCGAACTTTTCACTGTTTGATCATGTAATATCAACACATTTTTTGCTGGTTTGTTATTTTAGGTCATTTGAAATTGCAATACATCTTAGTTGGCAACACCCTTAAAGTCACAGGTTATATTATGGAAACCTGTATAAAGAGCAAATGAAATCTGAAACCCATAGGAGAATATTATATGCAATTACTGTGTGGAGTCTGCATGTCCTCCCCGCGGTTGGGTGGGCATTCGAAAGACATGCGTAAATGGGCGTGCCTTCGTTGAAGGTTAAACGTCGAGCTGGCACCTCGGCGTTTGTCAAAACCTACTGCCAATCATTAGTGGACTGGAGTTCCGTTGTGGCGACCCCTAACCGGGAAAAGCCGAAGACAATAATAACAACAACTGAGGTAATGCAGAGTATGGCTGAATGTATGGAAGCAACATTAGACCAAATTAAAGCAATGTTGTGAATTATTTAATGGAATATAAACAGGTTAAACAACCTGGTGAAAAGAGAGAAGGCAATGCAGTGCATAAGAAAGACACTCCCTTAAGTATTACCCCTTCAAGAAAGGAATGTGTCTGATGAACATTTCAAGATAGTAAAGTCTAGATGCCAGTCACATGATGCTCTGGCATATAAGGGCATTAAAAACGAGGGGATAATTATTCACTACAATTTTAAAACCTAGATTATTAATTCAGCTGGTAGATGCTGAAGGACAATCTGTTGCAGCAGAAGTCTTGATAAAAGTAAGCATATTGACATTGGTGAGTATATATCAAACTTAAGAATCATCCTTATTAGAATTTCAATACTTATGCAAGGCTATCATAAGATACCTGTTAGTCACTGATGTGCATTCCTTTGACTCATTGATTTTCAAAAAATTAATATTGAAACTTGTAAGTTAAAATGCTTAAAACTATTCTTTTAGATATGTATATTTGTTTTATAATATTTCTATTATCATATATTAATGTTTTTTTTGTTAAAATTTTCAATATTTATTTATTTTTTATTTTATTTTATTTTACATTTGTTGACCGGGCTAGTCCAGCTGGATAATTTCCATTTTCAGTGGAGGCCAAACAAGGTTATAGAGATTAAACAATTACAATAAATGTCTGAGACACAGAAAGTGAGCAACAAAGCATACATATTAGTCTAGATAAAGTAATAAAAAACACATAGTGCTATCTACGTATTGAGAAAGGCATTAATTCTTTACAGTACAATTATGTGAGAATGGGGTAATTACATATTTTAAAATGTATATACATACTTATAAAAGACAATGTTTGTACTTAGAACAGTAGTAACAGTACAGTGATTAAGTCATTTGTGATCACAGAGAAAGATTGCAGTTTTGAAATAAGGAATTATGATAGTAAAATGAAGAAAGTAGATTAGTCTGGATTGGTACAAGAGCAAAGCCAGAAGTTGTTCAGATGTAAAAGAAGTTGTTTTTTAAAAAGATGAAAGGAGCCGAGAGAGGTAATGTGTGAGGGGAGGTTATTCCATATTTTGCCTACTGAGTTGGAGAAAAGGCAGTTACCTGCAGAATTTGTGATTCTAGTTGTGTTGACTTGTAGCTTTTTGGCAGAGCGCAGCTGTTTCAAGTTATTATAGGGGGTCAAGAGGTTACTAAGAGCAGGTGTCTTTGATGGTTGATATAGAATGTTATGTGTTATTAATAGTTGTTGATAGATAAGTTTATTAGGAAGTTCCAACCAGTGTAACTGTTTTAAGTTTATACAGTGGTGTGTTCTATACTGGGATGCTGTGGCAAAACGAGCTATATTGTGGTAGGATGTAGACAGTTTCCTATGGTTGCTTTTAGAGGTTAGTGTAAATAGAGGAAGCATACAGTAGGGTAGAGATAAGATGTGATTGTGCTAAGGTGGTCCGTGCTTCTGGTGTAAGGAAGGGTTTAATTCTGTACAGTGAACCAATCTTTTATTAACTGCTTTTATAGTGTTATTGATGTGATAATCATAGCTAAGATTATTATCAATAGTGACACCAAGCAGTTTGGTAGTAGAGTCAGGGAGATGAGGAATTATCACTTGCAGAAATAGTAAAGTTTAGTTGAGAAGATTTGTGGGTAGGTGAGAATAGTAAAAGTTTTGTTTTCTTGGGGTTGAGGAGAAGACATCTTTGAGAACCACTGTTGAAAAGGTAGATTGTGTCAGTGACTGGAGTTCAGATTGAGTGGAAGCTGTGCAAATAATGGTGGAATCATCTGCATATTGTATACAGGTAGTGTTTTGGATAGATGATTGGAGATCATTAATAAAGATAGAGAATAAGAGTGGGCCTAGTATAGATCCTTGAGGTACTCCTAAAGAGATGGGTAGTAGAGCAGATAGAGAATTTTTCCATAGTACTGCTTGTTGTCGGTTCTCAAGATAGGATGAGAACCAGGTTAAGGAAGAGAAATCTAAGGCAAGGGATTTTAATATGTGTAGAAGTGTATGGTTGACCATGTCGAAGGCTTTTGACAGGTCTAGGAAAAGAGAAGAAGTTAGTTTGTTGTTGCTATGGTTACAGTTGATGGTGTTGGTAAAAGAAAGTAGTGCAGTAGTAGTACTATGTGAAGGTCTAAATCCATGTTGAGTGTTAGCTAGTAGGTTGTTATGAAGGAGATGGTTAAGTAGTTGTTTGTGTATACATTTTTCCATGATTTTAGCTAGTGGAGATAATAGCGCTATAGGGCAAAAGTTAGAAAGGTCAGTGGATTTACCTCATTTGTGTAAGGGTATGATGTGTGATATCTTCCAAATTGATGGAAAAGTACTTTCTTTTATGGATCTGTTTATTAGGATAGAAACAGGGTAGGCAATAGCTTTAGCTGCTACTTGGAGGAATTCAGCAGGAAGCTTATCTGCTGAGGGGTAGTGGTTTAAGTTTTGTAAAAGAGATTGAATGTAGGAGGTGGGTATGGGTTGAAGTTGAAGGGAGAAGGGAATTATTGATGTTACTTAAGAGCAGTTGGGAAGCATCAGGAGATAAGTGGTTAGCTAGACTTTGTATGGAAGTAGTAAAGAAGGTATTGAAGTTGTTGGCTATTAAAGAGGGATTATCAGGGTCTAAATTCTGTGGGTTGGGTGTAACTACTTTGCCTGGGGTAAGTAGATTATTGATAGTAGACCAGAACTTTTTTGGTTCTTTTTTGGTGGATTGCTGAAGTGCAAAGTAATAATTCTTTTTATCGGAGAGGATGGCTTTTTTGGTACTGTTTCTGAGCTCTCTAAAGGTTTGATGATCTGTTGGGTTTCTAGAGGAACGCCATTTTTTCCAAGATTTATTTCTCATTTTAATTTTTTGTTTAGTATTAGAGGTTAGCCAGGGTGCTGTTTTGGTCTTTGTTCTAATGCTATGACTTGGGGCATGTTGATTTAAGATTGCAAGGAATGCTGAGTTGAAATGTTCAATGGCATTGTTAAGTGAGAGGTGTTTTAGAGGGGTCCAGTTGTAATGTGAAAGTTCTGTTTGAAGCTGTTCAGGATTAAATTGTTTTTTTGAATATAGTGTTCTATAAGAGGTAGGTAAGTTTAGATTAGTTTTAGCTCTAACGACATAGGTGAGGGAGTGATCGCTAAGGTCATCCTTAATAAAAACAACCAAGGAAAAAATGCTTAAAACATTAAACATATCCTTTTCTTACAGAGTGGCAAGCCCTCTGTACACACTGCTAATTATTTAATTATTTATTTGTATTTGTTTAGTGGGAAAGTCCAACCGGGTAACAGCCATTTTCAATGGAGGCCCAGGGAGAAAAGCTCAATTTGTTTACACTGCATTATACTTAGTTCCAGTTAAACACGGAGTAGATATATTTATATTTATACACATACAGTAGTTATAGTTATACATTCTAAGATTTTACAGAGCTGGAAGTTACTGAAGATAAAGCCCATGTACAATTTAGTGGATTGTACAGGTAGCAGTTATGTATAAAAAGTGTTTTTTTTTTTCATTTCATTGAGATATTGAGAGTATTCTGTTTAAGGAGAGTATTTGGAGAGTATCATATGGTGAACACAAAGTCTTAACCTTGTGATGAGCATGTGCAAGACCAGGATTGGTTAAGATGTTGTTTAAGCAATGGTTTTAAAATTAGTGAGCTTTTTGAAGAGTTTATTTGTGTGGGAATACTATTCCAGAGTTTAGCAATGTATTGCGAGTAGAGTGAGTCTCCCACTGCATTACTTGATTTACTTGTGAATAGTAAGAATTTGTTACTAGAATAGAGGTTCCTTGCTGGACGGTAGGGCAATAATAAATTTTGTAGTGGAGGGCATTTTTCTGGATGATAGATGAGTTTATGTGCTGTAGTTAGTTCTGAATATGTTAGGTTGTTGTGCAGTTCAAGCCAGTTTAACTGCTTTAAGTTATGACAATGGTGAATCCTATGAGGGAGATTTGTGGCAAATTTAGCTGTCTTATTGTAGCAGGAGGCAAGTTTCTTTTTTTGAGCATTGTTTAAGTTTATTAGGATAGGAGCAGCATATAAGAGAGTTGACAGTAAAAAGGTGGTGGCTAGAGTTTTTCTTGCAGCATCTATAAGGCATCCATAAAGGGAGCCTAGATTCTGCTGCGTAGATTTAATAGTGTGCAGTATTCTGGTCATATTCGAGACTGTCATCCATTATAATGCTTAGAAGTTTACTGTGAGTTACAGTTTCAGTGACATAATTATTTGCTGACTTTATGGTAAAAGATTGCTTTTGATTTTGACAAATTTTTTGAGGTAAAATGTATTGACTTAGTTTTCTTGGCTTTGAGTAGGAGGTTTGATTCTCTTGGCCACGTTTCTACAGAGGAGGCAGACTTTTAGGTAATGTCTTGGAGCTTATTTATTGTTGAGGCTGCAAATATTAATGCTGAGTCATCAGCATACTGAACTAAACTAGCATGGTGAGTGGAGGTGTAGAAGTCATTAACAAATATATTAAATAGGAGAGGACAAAGGATAGAGCCCTGAGAGACAGCTGTAGTGACTAGTTGAAAGGACAAATAGGTTTGCTGCCATTTAATGGCTTGTTGCCTTCCAGATAGATAACTAAATAACCATGACAAGGAGTTTTATGAAATTTTTATTGAGGACAGCTGAAAGAGCACTTGCTGGTATGAATCAGTATCAAATGCCTTTGACAGCTCTTAGAACATGGTAGACATAAGCAGACCATTGTTTCTACGTTGATTTATTATACTGGTAAAATGTAGTAGAGCAGTAATGGTGCTGTGCTGGGACCTAAAGCCATGTTGTGTTTCTGAGAATAGGTTATTTGAGGTTATCCATTGCATCAGCTGCATATGGATTCATTTCTCTAATATTGTGGAGAGGGAAGAGAGAATTGCTATTGGTTTGTAGTTATTAAACTCTGTAGATGTGCCACCTTTGTAAAGTGATATGATGTAGGATTTCTTCCACAGTGATGGGACGTATCTTTCTGCTATGGATATATTAATTAGTATGGACACAGAGAAGGCTATGACTTTTTACAAAATTATATTTACCAACTCCATAGTAACACTACAGTGAATAAAGAAGTCCCCCACCACCAAACAAAAAATCTGCTAGCTCGCACAGTACTGTACATTGCACTTAAACCAGTGGAAGATTAAACTTTCAAAGTAAAAGTCCTTCAGCAGAAAATATATTGTCAACATTTAACATAGACAAAAGGAGTGTTTTCATGGGTGGGCAATTTGAATTTACTGACAAATTTTAGAGATATACAGGAAACCCCTTGTGATGATAGAATATTAAGTGTTTGACAATGTTTTAGTCTAGTAACTGATAAACTTGACATGAAGGTTGTTTGTATTGGGGAAGAAGGTGCATCAATGCCATTCATGTACTACTAAACGTTATTTAAATGATAGTAACTGACAGTGTCATTTTTTTCTCAGAATATAAACATATGATTGATAGCTGGAAAATGCTACCTATAATACTGTCAGATCATGCTCACCTAATGCTCAGTTTGAGAGGAGTTATTCAGAAGAGCTTAAAACATCTTAGATTTTCTCTAATATATAGCAATACAATTAATTTGAGTTATGATAAAGAGAAAGAGTTGAGGGTAAAGGGAAGATTGCCAGGGTTAGTGATGAGTATGTAACATCAAACTGGGGAGATTAACAAAAAAGAATAAATGAGGACATTCCAAGATTACGCTAAGAAAAAGTGGGAATTTTACACAACAGTTATGATGGCGTAGACTGGGATAAAATGCAACAAGCTCAGCAGGCTAGGGGAATTCAAGGGATAGAAGAAGATATGATAAAAAAGCAGCAGGATGTAGAGATAATATTGTAGAGTGAGCAACACTTTAAACTAAAAACAATACAACATTTTTTAAGCTGCTCCCCAAAGACACAGAGGGACTGAGCAAAAGGATTGAGGCAAGCCAAAGCAGAAACATGGATATATTGGTTTATAGACAAGGTGACAGGAGGATTGAAGAGGATCCAGAGAAGGTTTTCCATCACCTTGTTTAGTTCATTGAATGACTTTACAGGGAAGAAGAAAGGGAGTCACTGTGGGAAGACATTTTTGATGAGTTTATGAAAGATGTTACTCAAGCACAAAGAAAAAATGTCGATAATAAGTCTAAACAGGTTGGAGCATTAGGTTAAAGAGTGGGAAATCATCTAGGCTGGATGGGATTCCCCTGGAAACATAAAGATTGTGTGGGGAAAGTATGATGAAAAAGTTATCAGTGTTAAATACAGTGCTGTTCACTTAGAAAACCCCTACAGCATGGAAGGCAGTTCCAGTATCTGCAATTCTGAAACTGGAAAATGATGCTCATTTATTTGGCTTATATAGGCCTGTTTCCTTAACCAGAATTAGAAGATTTTTATGGCAGTTCTATCATACAAGCTGGCAGAAGGTATCCCAAAATTAGTACACAGTTATCAATGTTGCTTTGTTAATGGGAGACAATCACTTAATAACATATTAAAAACTCTATTGTTTATACATAAAGTCTGCAAAATGCTGGAGCCATTATTGGTGGTCAGCCTAGATGGTGAAAAGGCCTTTAACATAATCAGATGGGATCATTTATTTAAGGTATTACATCTGATGTGATTTCCAAAAGACTTCATTGGGCTGATTAAGAATGTTTAAATTGGGGCTTATGGCAGTGTTAAAATAAATGTGGAACCAAATCCAACCATTAATATGAGTAGGGAACAAAGCAGGGCTGAATGCTTTGCCTTCTTTTATTTGTTGATTTCCATGAGCCATTGGCCTTAATGCTGAGAAATTCAAAGATTCAAGGAATGTGTCTGGGAGCAGAAGAGGTGAATCTGCCATTACATGCTGACAATATGCTAGTATATTTATCAGTTGATCAATACTTGAAGGGCAGACACTGCTGTGTGACTTGGCAAACATTTGCAGGTAGATTAAATGTTGGAATACAGGATTACACTTTGAACAGAAGGCTTGGGGAGGTATTGTGTGATAAAGAGAGACATCACCACCTAACAATATTTGCCATTATGGGGTTATTGTAAAATTGGGAATCAGAATTAAAGAACAAGGGTCTGGTGTGAAGATTACATAAAGTAACAGAAAGTACAAAATCGGGCTTCAAACTTATGTGGAGAAGAAATGCAAAAATAATTGGTTGCTGGTTAACAACAATGTAAGGAAAAGAGAAATACTGTACATAGGAATGAAGGTAGTGAAGGTGAGGAAATTCCAGATCTTTGCCTGAATAAATATTTTTATACCACTAACATATTACAAAAGATTTAGCTAAATGTATCTAACACTTGTTGGTAGTGCAACACAGGTTAGTTGAGACACTTTTTTTACATATTTTTGGTCATGACCCAAATTAGATGAATACATGGGATATCTACAATAATTGTTTTGCCATTTATGGCTCGAAGTGGGCCACTCATGATTATTAGATATGTTTTGAGGCTACTAAAGAGTGGTGAGTGGAATAATTATGGTAACAACTTGTTGGAACAATTGTTTTTTCAGGGGGGGGGGTCACCAGTAAATGGACAAATGTGGATCCAGTAGGGGAAAAGGGAAATTAATGCTTTGATCTAGGAAACAACAAATCAGGAAGGAATCATATCTGGAAGGTCGAGAAAGTAGAGGTATAAAATGAATTTATGGAAGGAAGCAATGCCACAGAAATAAATGAGTATACACAGAACTAAACAACTAAAGTAATTGACACTAATAAATCCAGTTGTAGTATAGTGGTTTAAACCATAAATCAAGTTTCAGAATCACCCAGGAAAGGCAAAAGAGCTTATAAATTGTTTGTCTTATGATTTTTGTTCTAAGATGGAATGAATAAAAATAAAACAAATTGTTAAATGACACAGTTAATGAGCACAAGTGAATATCAGAGCAATAAAGGATTGACATAATCTATATCTGCCTACTGTTTTGTGCTGGCATACATTAAACATAAATTTTCCCCTGGTATTTGCTATTTGGAGGCATAAGCAAATTGAAGTGGTTATGCATCTCAGCATAACTGTCACCATTGTAATATTCGTAAGGCATATGAAGATTAATCCCTTGCATGTAGATGTAATACATATATATGTAGGGTGATAGGGATTAGTTTTTTATTTAACTGCTCAAAAATTGTCAGCTGTGTCTGTTGATGTAATGGAATACATTGTTTATTTTTATTATTTTAGGAACTGTTCTTTTTTTCAAAAATAAACTTATTTATTTATTTATTTTTTGGTTAAAAAAAGAGGTTCATACTACTCAGTCTAGCAACCTGCTGTCTTTGTGACATGGTTATATAAATCTTTCCCCATGTTATGCAATGGTGTTACTCCATGATTTATGAATGCTCTGCTTGATCCAGATACTTCTACAGGTGTGGAACTGTTGTAAGAAGGAAAATTTTAGTAGTATGGCAACTTTGTTACAAAATGGCTCCATCCTCACAATGCATTATCAAGTACAAAGCTAAGTTTGGAATTTGTAAAATGGCAGGAGAGCTATCTCAAGATTTGCAAATATTTTTGAAGAAAATATCAAATATTATACCGCTTTTGACCACTCATTCCACCAAGAATCCTTTGGATCAATTGCACTCCTGCCAGCTTAGTCAAATACATGAAAAAACAGATGCTGGTACAAGTAAAGGCACAAACAAAGGCATATGGCTTGCTCTCTAGCCAGTAGCAAAGCTTCTGTAAAGGGCATAGTACAAATATTGCAATACTACTTTTGTGAACCATCTGCACTTTTACATGGAAGTGAGGCATCATACCTCTACCATCATTTCTGTTACAAGGTCCAGCATTATCTCCTGGTTAAATCTAAATAAATGATTGATCTGTCCCTTCCACCATGAACTGATTGACTGACAACTGTCAAAGGATTTTTTTAATATGAAACAGTTGACCAAGGGCAGTACTTTCTTTACCCAATAAAGTGTGCAGTTTTCTGAGGCTCTGTATTTACATTTGCATTGCACATTGGCTCATTTACCATTTCAAATGACATCTATAACATCCTTATTCATGCAGAAAACATGGTCCTTTCTGCAGCTGAGAATTGCCTCCAATTACTGTCAACTCTCTAGATAAAAGATCATCTTTGCCTGTCAACCAGATAGTTTAAAACTTAAGGCGGGAAAGACTAAACAGTGCTTTCTTTCACCCTGGGCATTTTATGACCAGATGCCAGCTTTCTGAAAATGTCTAGCCTTACAGATATTTGGGTGCCTGGCATGAATCATATCTAACTTTCACCAGTTCTATCTCCATGGTAGGGATAAAAGCTGGCATGGTTACATAGCCTGTAGTAAAACAGACTAAGAATTTTTCATTTGGATACAGAGGTCTGGAACCCCTAACTGACATTAGACATTACACTTTTTTGAAAAAAGTAGATGAAAAGATGTATCTGGGTATTTATAATTGCTGGACAACTATCCACAATAATGCTTTGTGTTTGTTTATTAACAGTGCTCTTCCCTAGCCTTGTCACTTTGTAATTTTCCATGTGAATATCTTTACAAGGTATTGCAAATAGCCTTGAAGGATGAAAGGCCTTAGTGGTTCTGCTACCTGTAAAATAACTGAATTAATAATTACGGTGACCATAAAACATTATGTTAAAATATATACTTTAGGTATTCTGGAGTTGCTCTTTGCAAATAAACACTGATCTATGTTGACAATGTTCATAAGTATTAAACTTTTCTTCATATTTCCTATACTCAGATCTGCTGGATTTGGTGACTTTATGTTTTACTTAGTATATAGAAACTATATGAGCAGTTTTTCCTGCAGCTAATTATATCAGACAACATTACTGATACAATAAAGTAGCTTCATTGTAACAGTTCTACTCTTTCAGAAATTATATATTTTACACTGTTATTCTATCCAGCTCAATAAAGTTTTTTTTCTTGTATATTGAAAAATAGCTTATCTAAAAACATAATCAAGTAGAATAAACAAACAAACCAAAAAAAAAAAAACTCAGAATCTAATATTTCAAAAAAATATATATTTTTTTCAAAATTCTGACTTTACAAAAATGTACAGAACACAAACATTCACATAATATTCCACATTTTGCATACATGACACAGAATCCCACATTACTTCCTAACCAAACCTAAGCTTAATGCTAACTCTAAACTTACACTAACCTTAACCATAACTGTAAATTCAACCATACACTTAACCCTAGGTCTAAACATACTGCTAATTGTAAATGTAATGTTACCCCTACTCTTAACTGTGACCTTAGCACTAACCCTAAGTGTAAATTTACTCCTAACCATAAACCTAACATTAGCATTAAACATAGCCATGACCTAAATATCAACGTAAACCTAAAGCTATCACCTTATGCAAATACTATAACAGTCTCTGCATGATTAATTGGCATTTCATTTATTGCAACATTTGATGAAATTAATTAGCTTTCAAAGGAAAATTTAAAGAAATGTAATTCATCCAGAAAAACTTTGAAAATGGTCTCAACCAAAATATTTAAAAACAAGTAATGTCCTTCTTTTCCAAAGCAATGTTTGCCATAGTTCACAGCAGTCTAGTTCTAAGATGGACCATTAATGAGCATGCTCACTATTCTTAGCATATACAAATTAAGAATTTAAGATGAAGATTTCATTTTCTGTTTGTCTTCCGCCAGATTCTCTCCACATGCCAAAGACATGCTATAGATGAATGGGCGATACTTCAGTTTACCTTTAGGTTTCCATATAATGTGTGAGTGAGTATGTGTTCATCATTCAATGACAGGCCTCTTGAATAGGATTAGTTTTTTCCTTATTCCACCTGACACGACATGTACTAATTTCACTGAAACTTTAAATAAGATAAAATGGGTACAGAAAAATGTATAAATCACCTACTATTCATATTATCTTGAAAATACAGCTTTCTTTCAGATTAACTGTTACATGGTAACCTTCATATTGTTTTTAAACCTTAGGCAATTTTATGGTTTTCATTTTTGCTTTAAGCTCGTTTGTTTCAGATATAGTAATCCTGAACAGGACTGATCAAATATCCACACAGTTTTTTTTGGATTACGATTAAATATCATGTTTATGTCAAAGAACTTGTAATGATATATGTAAGTAGAATGGCAGATGAAGTAGTTTTGTGATGGTAAAAAAAAGTTATCTTGTTATAAAAGAAATGTCCATATAATTGTCTAAGTAATGCATAAACTAACAGTCAGTAGAGTATAGATGAGCAGTCACAGACTGAGGTTACCGTAACAGTACATATCAAATACTCTGCTTTCGGTCTGTCTTCTCTGTTATCAGTTATTCAACCACTCCTAGCATTAAATCTGCATGTGCTTTTTAGAGCTGGTTAGATTAAATCATTACTACTTGTAATTACAGCTCATGACAAATAGTGGCTGTTGCATAAATGCAAAAAACACTGAATTCCAACTTCATTTTTGGAGATTAATCTTAATAAAGCAATTTAGGGTAAATACAGAGGTTTTATACACCCTGAGCTTTCCTTTTGATATCTAAATTTAATTTTTACTGCATATCAATTTAGGAACAAAATAAACTCTGTTTCAATCTGGCCTCATGCGACAGACGGATAAAGCCCTTACTGCACCCAAGACAGTCAGTGTTCATCTAAGAAAATGGGCACTAAAGGGACTAGACATGAGGGTGGGGTAGGGTGGATCGGCTGCCTAGACGCATTGCAATGGCAGCATGAGGAATGATGAGTTCCATGCTACAAGCAATATGCCACATGGCAGGAGAAGAAGTGTGTGTGTGTGTGTGTGTGTGTGTGTGTGTGTGTGCGTGTGTGTGTGTGTGTGTGTGTGTGTGTGTGTGTGTGTGTGTGTGTGTGTGTGTGTGTGTGTGTGTGTGTGTGTGTGTGTGTGTGTGTGTGTGTGTGTGTGTAAGAGTGTGCATGTGGGTGAATAGGTAACTATGCCTGTAAATCCAATCAGTTGTGGGAGTGGTTTGTTTGATGTTGGGTGCATGTGTGCATGTTTGTGTGTGTGTGTGTGTGTGTGTGTGTGTGTGTGTGTGTGTGTGTGTGTGTGTGTGTGTGTGCGTGTGTGTGCATGCGTGTGTGTGTGTGTGTGTGTGTGTGTGTGTGTGTGTGTGTGTGTGTGTGTGTGTGTGTGTGTGTGTTAGTGTATATGAATGGCTAAGAGTATGTATATGTATGCATGGGTGCCTGTGCCTGTGTGCAAGTGCTTTTGGCAATACGATGCATGAGCCATCATGGTAAGCACTACCACCACTGGTGGTCTGATAGAACTAAAGAGTCACTAATTAGATCTTTCTCATTCAAGCCATAGCTTTCTCTGAATCACAGCTTCTCACAGTGGCATAAAATGACCTACCTTGTAGAAGGTAATTTACTTGAGTAGTAAAAATGTCTCTGACTCCATGGGATTATTTTACTAGCATACAGATAGCCTACTGAATTTTATCTCTTCTTTACTGTAGCAGGACACCTTGCTAGAAATAACAAAGGATTTTTAGAGTTATGCTTGAAACTGGACCATTCTAAATCAGATACAATAAAGCAGGATGTAAAATTTTAGAATTCATTTTTTTTTACCGACAAATGTAATTTTCATTGATTTTACTAATATCTGTGGGAGCATACATCAAGCTATACCATTTCAGAGACTAACCAAATTACAGATAGGCTAAGATTATGTCTTAATTTAAGAAAAAGTTCTGAAATCACTTATGGCTGAATGACTATGGGCCAGTAGAAGGGATAACCCTGTCTTTTTAATTTGTATAGTAACAAACTTACATTTCCTTGTTACTACCATTTATTTTATGTTTCCCATAATAATAACAATGATCACATATTATACTTTAAATCAGCAAAGGTTATTGATATAATGAATGTATTATTGATAAACTATGGCAAACAGATTGCATTTAAATTGTAAAATTAAAAATAAAGATAATAGTGTGAATTATCTGACGTTTCTAAACTCTGGGTAATGTTTAATTTATTAATACATACAGGCTTTCTATTAATGAAGTGTCACATTCTTAACTGCCCATAAACCTGATCACAACTGCCTACAGTTAGATTCAGAAGATAAATTAAGCATGCAAACATTTTTTTTAAACTGAACAAGAAAAGCAGCATTTTGCATTTCCTGTTCAGATTAAGTCATTTGCTCAAATTTAATGTGCTTAGCTGTGGAACGTAATACTGCAAATCATGTGCAGCAATTACGTTACTGAAAAATATAAGCACTGTGTGTAGTCTAACTTGCAGTCAATATCGGCTTGAATGAGATTAGGCACCCCACACAACCCATGCTTCAGGGATGATTAACCACAGTGTGATAGATACAAGAGTAATGCAAATATTTTTTTTCTTTAAGAGAGTGCTACAATATATTTGGCATAAGTGCAAACAACAGGTTAACATTTGCAGCTCACACTGAATCTATATGTGCAGTAACAAAACCTTTGGATTATATACCAAAAAATTTGTCTCAGCATTATGATACAGATTATTTCAAATGAAATGAAAGATACATTTGTAGGACACCTCCGCTTTTTGTATAACTCCTATATTTATAAAGAAATTGTGGATACAGACAAGACAACAACTCTAATATAGGTGGCAGAATAATAAATGAGAAAAACTGATTATCTTAAAAAATGTAATTATATAAACACCCCATGAGCGGGGGGGGGGCTGTTGCTGCTGATACCTACACATAGGGGAACTTCCCATTGTTCAAATAAATATAACTTACTCTAAATCATTGAATCTCACGCTAAGTTATACTTTCTTTGGGTGTCATTAGTTTTTGCACAGAATGGTGATCTTTTTTTCAATGAATTTTAGCTTCATCACAAAGCATTTTTACTTGCTGATTGATAAAAATATATTAATTGTTATCCTAATCTGAACTATAAATTAATTTTTGAAGTCTACTAAAGTATGGATATTTGTTCATGTAACCAAATATATTTGAGCTCCATCTGGGGATTAATTAATTTGTATAATACTTAAATGTTACATTTATGCCATTTTCTGAGCTATTCTTTAGCAAAGGTGTTGCATTTTTTCATTCTGCAGTTGTATCAGAGAAATGGCTCACATCAGGTTAAGTAAGTAAATAAAAAACTTCACATTATTCTTACCTGTACCACAGTCCCAATCATAGTTTTCTACTAAGAAATGCATCACCATTAAATAAATGACCCACTATACATTGTGAATTCAGCATGCACATCATAAAGGCACCAAGTCAAGAACCTTACTTGCTAATGATAAAATAATACTTGAACCTTTTCTTAAACTAGATATAAACATTTTACATGGTCATTAAAAATATATGCACAAGATAATAAACAGAAATTAAAATCCTGCTCCTTTATTAACCACAGATTAATGAACTTTAATAGATTTACTCAATCAAATCATTTAATCAAAAACTTATTGATATCTGTCTTTCCAATTGCCTACACTAATGAATGTCTAATCTCATTTGATCTGAATAAAATGTACGAACTTAAAGAGGGAAATTTATTCTTCTGGAATTAGTTGTTGTCTACAAATAAAGTCCATTCACCAGACTATCTAATTGCCAGGTATATTTTAAAGAATAGTAATTGGCTCAATATGGAAGTTTGCAGAGAATTTCTCTACAATAAAATTATATTATCATTAGAAACACATGGAAGCAATATACCTAAAATCTTGGAATTAATACACAATATTACTAATGGTTCTCTAAGAGGCACCTCATTTATGTTGATAATTTACAAAACTATTAGATCAGACTTCAGTTTCATAGATGCCTCTTACTGGGACTATTCTACCAAAATAAACAAAGAGGAGTTTACTACCAATAATAAAAAACTCTTTCTAAGTTCAATAGGGAAAACAGCACTCTCTCCTTACAGAAAAATATATACCTGGAAATTCCTTAATAGATGTTATATGACACTGCAAAGAATTGCTAAGATTTGCAAAAAAGGATGACATTAAATGTTGGAAATGCAATGCAGAAAATGCTGATTGGTATCACATGATTATTTCCTGCAAGATGTTTATTTTGGTGAGAATTCAAAAATTTTTGTAATACACTACTGAACGATAAATGTATACTTTCTGACTCTCTTATCTTATTTAATGTACCGATTCCAGAGGTTATACCCAAAACTCAAGTACATATACTATGAACAATCCTTGCATTTGCAAGAAAAGCTATAACAGAAAATTGAAAAAATAACTCCCATCTCTCCTTTAACAGTGAATTAATTTATTTAGCCAGGTCATTGTGTGATAAAGAAATTACTGACAAAGTTTAGAACAAAGAATTCAACTCACAAATTAATTGCTTAGGAAAAGCTACATTCTCTATTGCAGAAATTTTAATTGATTGCCTGAATGCATTTATGAATCTTTCATTTTGTTATGGACCTTGTATATAGTTTCTTTGCTGTTATGATTGTAAATATAATGTTGTTTTATTATTCTTAATAAAATAAAAAGCATTGTTGGAAAAAAAAAGAAAGGCACCTAGTCACACTATGCTACTAAAACAATACTTACACTTGCAGCAGCTTCATACGTTTCACTAAACAACAATTCAAGATATGCATTCAACTCTTTTAGCCTTTTTGCACAGAGATCACCCAAATAAAATACTCTCTTGACTGGAAATCTGAAAAAAAAAGAATTGTTACTCAATAATGTGAAACCAAGGAGAACCAAACAACACCAGATAAAATCATAAGCACTTTCACAGTTTAGGTACTGCTTCCTTAGACGTTCAAAGTAAAATAAGCTAATCATACTTTAACAAAGAAACACATCATCCTAGCAGATAATTGAAATCAACTGGAACCAATCAGTATCAATTTAAAGAAATACAATCCTAATAAAGCATTTTACAGTGCAATTTTTGCTAAAAAACATCATTTAGAAATATTGCTAAAGAGTATAAGCATTACCAAGCATATATTTTCTTTAGAATACATATCTAAATATATATAAAAAAATCATAAAAATATATGTGGATGCAGTATATGAAAGAGTGAAAGGAAAAATATAAAACATGATCTGTTCTTGAACTTGAGTTCCATCACCCTGATTTGAACAGGAGTTTTGTCTTCAGGGTAGACGCTAGTTGTGACTCTGAACACACTGTTTACTTGGCCCATTGTGTGATGTGCCATTCATTCTATGTAGGTAATACTGGCAGGAGGTTCAGGTACAGGATACGGGAACATCTTTACTACATTAGGGATGGAATAGTAAGCAGTGCTCTTGCCAAGCATGTTACTGAGACTGATTCTACACATCATTTCAAGTTTTTGGCTATTAATAGAACTGTGTTAGATGGGAGGTTAGGAGATGTAAGGAATAAGACAGAGAGTAGTGAAATGAGATGGATAGTATGGTTAAGAGCAGACCACGAGAAGGGACTTACTGATAAAGCCCCTTTAAAACCTTTGTTGAAAGCTAGACCCATTTTTAGATAGAGTTATATAGGCTCACATTATGAATCTCTGCTGATATAGCATGTTTCTATGTCTTTTAGGAATTTTTATTTGTTATATATCCCATTAGGCACACACATAATTCAATATACTTCAGTTACATTTTGATTTATATTCACTCTTTCATATACTGCAACCACATATATTTTATGATGTACTTTTATGATTTTTTATATGTTTTTAGATATCTTTTCTTAAGGAAATATATGTTTAGTAATGCTTACACTGTCTAGCAATATTGCTAAATGATGTTTTTTAGTAAAAATTGCGTTATAGAACACTTTATTAGGATTGTATTTCTTTAAATTGATACTGATCGGTTCCAGTTGATTTCAATTATCTGCTAGGATGATGTGTTTCTTTGTTATGTAAAGCATGGTTAACTTGTTTTACTTTGAACGTCTGAGGAAGCAGTACCTAAATGGTGAAAGCACTTATAAGTTTAATTAATAAACAATTAACCTGGCTCAGGCATCATTTTGCACTGCTTTTCATTGGATCATTTTGTTACTCAATAATGTTTTTGACATGTATCCATTTATTGTAAGTATGATAAAAATGTCTTTAATATTTATATAACTATTCTCTACCAACCTAAAAAGGCATTAATGTGATTTAGCCAAGGAAATCACAGATAAGCATATTTAATTCAACTGTGATATTGTTTATACCTGTGTACCATACAAAATCTATTTTAAGACATTTTTGATTCAGTACAGCAGATGCTTTATGAAGTAGAGAACATGTGATACTGATTTACAGGCAGACAAAAAATATAAATGCAAAATCAGTGTTAAAGTTGCCAAGCAATAATAATATATAATTACAAGAAAAGATGCATACTGTGATTTTATTCCATGCCATTTACAACTTTCATTTGCTGGATGCCACATCAAGGAATATAAATCCTACCCACAATATATACATGTGAAATGACACTAAATCCTGAACCTCTTAAGAGTAGGTGCTGTGGCCAATCAAATCTCAGACTCCATAATAAACTCATATACTTTTGGACTCATCCAATAGTGCAATTTAATCTTAAAAACATCTTAATAGTAAGACTGCCAAACACAAAGTGGGACTCTATTCCATAGACTATTCACTGATTGTGTTAAGGCTATCTTAGATTTTTCTATTTTATAAGTGTAAGCCACTCCTTGTGTAGCCTTATTTGAATTTAACAGTTCAGGATTTAGTAAAATACTATATGATTTCAATTTAACAGTTCAGGATTTAGTAAAATACCATATTCTTCATTATAAAACCCATGATAAGCCAAACACAATTTTTTTCGCTCAGGTATCTGTAACTGATAGTTTAAAGACCCAGACTACCTAACCTTGACTGGTATGACAAGTCTCTACACCCAATTCTTTTTGTGAATTTTCATTGTATACACTCCAAAGTGAGGAAGTCTCCCTTATTGAATATACAAAACAACATGCTGTACTCAGTAACTGGGCAAACATATGATGCAAACATCCTCAGAAGAAATTCTCTATTGCCTGAGGAGAATCTCTTAAGAATTAAACGAGACACTTTCAATGCTTTAGCTTTGACTTTTTGAGTATTTATTCAAAATGTAAATTTATTACATTCACTTTTCCTAAGTCCCTATATTCTGACAGATTTTGCAGCCTGCCTGAATGGTCACAGGTTTACCTTTATTTCTATCTTAGATCTCCCGAACTGGAAGACAGCATACTTATCCCTATTAACACTCAATCCAATATGATCAACCATGAGTACACCTCACTCAATTATTCATTAAAGTGAATCACATCAGCTGGATGAGTAACTGCTAAACCAGTTTAATGTCATGTGCATATTTCACCATGCATGCTTTAGATGTAATTAAAAGAAAAGAAAAGAAAAAAAACAAACAAATTAAACATGTCCTAAAACTGAGCCCAGTGGACACATGAACTAATTCCATCCCAATCAAAGTGTAATTTCCTAATCTCACCTTCTGCCTCCTGCCCCTTAACTTATTAGCTACCCAACAAATAATGACAGTATTGACCTTATACATACACATGCATTGCTTCTGGAATGGCAGAATGAGGTACACTATCAAAAGCTTTTGATAGATCTAAGTATACTACAACAGTGCTGTTTCAGTAATTGTTAACAATCCTGTGCTGCTCTTAGGTTATAGTTTTAACAGTATTCTGATGTGTTTTGTTAACATATTTCTGGATTTATTCCAAGGTTTCTTTACTTGTCCCTACTTTTGTTGTGATTCAGCCTCCATTTTTATTTAGGTATGAAATCTTGACTAATAGCTCTTTGTGTTTCTATCTGACAGCCCTGAGGGCTTAACTCTAGAAAAGCCTTTCATCCTGGTATAAAGGAATTAATTCTGTAAGTTTCTGCAGTTTTGTGCCTTCACCTTGTTGCTGGCTACAATAATTACTGCATCTAAGCCATCTGGAAATCCAAAGCTGATACAAGTACATAAAGCTGATTTAAGTATATATATTTTTTGCTCTGTTTCAGTGATGTTTAACAATTTTGTACAGATCTTAGGTTATAGTTTTTAATAGTATTCTGCAGTGTTTTGTGAATACATCTCATGGTTTAATTCCAAGATTTCTTTACTTCTGTTCTGACATAGTTCCAAGGTTTCTTTACTTCTGTTCCGATTTAGTCTCCATTTTTTTCTTCCACCCCCCTGCCTAATTGCAGTTGTGTTCTTAAAAGTTAGTGGCTTGTGAGTTACCCACCTTCACTATAAATTTGATACTGGACACTCCTCCCAGTCCCATTGCATCAGTTCATTCTCTTGTGTACAGTGAGATCATCTGGGAAGACCCACTCCTTTGTTTCTTAACCTTGAATTATCGTCTGCTTCCTCCCTTCCTACGTAACAAAAAAAATGTTTTCTAAACTGAATGTTGTGGAGAGATGGATATATATCACATAGTCTACCACTGTTCTAGAACAGACTATCCATAAAAATAAAACAAAGCTCATCCATCCATATTCAAATGCAACTTGGATCTAAGGATGAGTAATAGAAAATGTACTCCAGGATTGCCCCTCATGCTACTAATGGATAGGGGCAGTTCTTAAATGCTGCATACCTTACATGGGTCCTCTCAAATTATCTATGGTATGATCACAGTTATTCTCATTAGGACTAATATAAAAATTTCAGCCATGGGATAGGTAAGACCAATCAGAAAATGTTAATTCAAGCACCAAAAGGGAATTGGATAAGCTTAAAATGTCCTCCAAGTGAACCTATGTCGTGGTAGTAACAGTGGTAGACTGTGATATATATCCATCTCTCCACAACATTCAGTTTAGAAAACTTTTTTTTGTTACGTAGGAAACTTTATTACTTTATCTTGCTTTTACTTCTTGTTCTTAAAGTGTTCAATTGCATTTATTCTGCTGCATTTGTTACTGCTTGTTAGTAACCTGATCATAAGCGCCGAAAGCTGTTGAAGATAGGGGGGGATGAGAGGGGCACTTTGTGATCAAAAAAGGGCAATGTTTTATAACTATTTACTACCACAACATAGGTTCATTTGGGGGACATTTTAAGCTTATCCAATTCCCTTTTGGTGCTTGAATTAACATTTTCTGACTTGTCTTACCTATCACATGGCTGAAAATTGTATATTAGCCCTAGTGAGAATAACTGTGATCATACCATAGATAATTTGAGGGGACCCATGTAAGGTATGCAGCATTTAAGAACTGCTTCTATCCATTAGTAGCATGACGAGCAATCCTGGAGTACATTTTCTAATACCTATCCTTAGATCCAAGTTGCATTTGAGTATGGATGGATGAACTTTGTTTTATTTTTATGCGTAGTCTGTTCTGGGACAGTGGTAGACTCTGTGATATATATCCATCTCTCCACAACATTCGGTTTTGATACCTGGACTGAATATTTCTGATGCCATTTGACTTGCTGATGTTCAGTAGGTCCATTTGTATTAGGTCGGAGGATGCCTTGTATGCCAGACATGTCACACTAAGCACTCTGTAGGATACCCAGTATAGTAATAAACCTTTGAGTTGGTCCATGCAAGACCTATTGTTTAGGACTTGTATCCTTTTAGTAAGGTATCTCTGAAAGTATTCCAATTGTTGCATGGGGCTAGACAGATGCATGCCAAAGTGGGCATTATACAAAATGATTGACCTAATAAGAGCTTTGCAAAGGGGGACAACAACATCTCTAGATCTAGTCACAATCAATTTATTTATAAGTTGTGCAATATAGAAAGACTTTATGACTCTAGGCACATATTGGTCAAAAGTTAGGTCACTGTACACACAAGTTCTCAAGTACCAAACTATTGGGTCAGTTCTCAGAGGTCATTGTCATGATTTTGACACCAGTTATTATTTGGGACAAACCTTCCTGCATGATGGTTAAGTCATTTTGGGATTCAATAACTGCTCCTAGCTTGCAGTCATCTCAAACTTAGCTGGCCAAAGTCCTTTAGTATTTCCTTTTACTTTTGAGATGTATATGCCAAGCAGAAAAAGTATCAGCACCAAACCCTGGTGGACTTCATTGGTGACTGGTCTATTTTGATCTCCTGCATCCTGTCAGCAAGTTGGCATTCCAGCTAGTGATGCAAGTGTTTTCTCTTACATTATTCATCTTTTGTACTACATCTGAGTAGGGGATTGTGTCAAAAGGCATGTCCAGGTCAAGGTAATGTGGTATGAACTGTTTTTCCTTCATCCATTGCTTTGGTAACAAGAGTAAAACTTACTTGCCCATGATTTTGAGTCTTTTACACTTTCCTCTGGGCTGTTTTCAAACACAGTTTTAGGGCCATGCATACATGTATGCATTCTTTGATTCACCTACCTGATTGTATTAAATTATATTCCTTATACAGCACCAGTTGTTAGAATGTGTAGTTTTGAACAGTCTTCTAGTAAGCAATGAAACAAAATGCATGAACCAATAATGACAAAACTACCCATTTCAGAAAATTTCAACCATAAAAGGCCACTCAGACTTTTGTCATTACAATCCACCAGTATCAGTGAATATGCAAAATCTCTGCAGAAGTAAGTCATCTAAATAATTCAACATTAAAGGGATCTCTAACTAATGAAGAGGTTGCTGCTAGGAAACAACTTTATATTTCATTGTTTCATCTACAGATAAAGTGTCTGTTGCCATTGAAGAATAAATTGCCTGTGTTACATTAAAAAATGAAAAGCTAGTAATATTGCAATATGGAATGGGTGGCAAACTGATAACAGGTTCATAGTTACTAGGTAACTCCTCGAAAGGAGGACATTCACAGGACTACAGCATCCCCTCCCCTTAAGGTACAACACAGTACAGTATCAGCAGTCCATCTGCATACTGTGGGAGAGTAGAACCCACAGCCTTCTGCATCAAAAGTAAGGCTACTACCTGTTTTGCTAGTAACAATGCAAACAGCCTTGGAATAAGCAGCACTAAACATCTCTTCCCCTGAAGCTCTCAGCTCCTTGTAAAATGTTTTATTTATTTAACATTTGTTTACCAGGAAAGTCCAACTTGGAACAAAACCAATTTTCAGCAGAAACCCAGGGAGAAATGTACCAGACATATGTCTTTGCAACATGGGAGGAAGCCCACACAAACATAGGGAGGACATACAGACTCCACACACAGAAGACACCCCAGCTGAAAATCAAACCAGGGAGTCTGTTGCTGTGAGGCAACAACACTACCACTGCACCACACCACCATCCAGTTTGACAGCACTAAATCTCTCAATTTCACAGCAGAACAAATCTGGAAAAAGCCAAAATTTATTTTGGGGGGGGGGGCGACTGAACTTAAAGGGCTACCATTATTTAGTGAATCCCGTTCTCACTGATTTGCCAGACAACCACAGATTTTGAGCCAAATATTCTGTGAAAATCTAGACAGTTGAGAGCTAGCTCAACTCCCTGAATCAGAAATGGTGGTATGGGTAGAGAAGGCAGACCCTTGTACCTAAGGTATAGGGTTTGAGCCTGGGTCATTCTAACCACCAGCCATAAGTAACTGGGGCATTTTAGCTAAATGTCAGCACACAGAGAGCACCATTACAAAAGCAGCTAAACTAAACACAGGACACACAGAGCATCATTACAAAAGCAGCTAAGCTAAACAGCAGCACACACAGAACACCATTACAAAAGCAGCTAAACTAAACAGCAGGACACAGAGCACCATTACTAAAGCAGCTAAGCTAAATGGCAGCACACACAGAGCACCATTACAAAAGCAGCTAAACTAAACAGCAGGACACACAAAGCACCATTACAAAAGCAGCTAAACTAAACAGCAGGACACAGAGAACACCATTACAAAAGCAGCTAAAGTAAACAGCAGGACACACAGAACACCATTACAAAAGCAGCTAAGCTAAACGGCAGCACACACAGAGCACCAAAGCAAGAGAAGTGAAAACATATAGCTACAGTTTACTTAACATGTATTGGATAAAACAGCAGCAGCAACAATTGGCAGCAGAAATATCTGACAATCTGAACTGAAGAAATCAAGAAACAAGTTAAGCCAAGAACTAACAACAATTCTTGGTAAATCACTCATATGTACATCAAAGTGGACACAAAATTAACACATTTTTGTACTTTCCATGCAAAATCTTTACTTTTAACTTATTAAGTCACTATTCTGAAAAATAA
Organism: Protopterus annectens; assembly: GCF_019279795.1. Classification (NCBI taxonomy): domain Eukaryota; kingdom Metazoa; phylum Chordata; order Ceratodontiformes; family Protopteridae; genus Protopterus; species Protopterus annectens. Next base: position 814,522,277 of record NC_056745.1, read on the forward strand.
CAGAATAATATGCATTTCTCATTGTGTCTGTTCAAGGAGAAACCCTTTGCCTACATGTTTTGTGTGAACATCTTTGGTGACCAACTACAACACAGTCTTAGAAGGAAAGAAACCAACATGAATGTTCTTTTACACTGTACATGCTGTTTACTGTTAGTATATCTTTGACAAAATCTAAAATATTTCAATCAAGATGCTTATGCTTTTCATTGGTTAGCAAGATGATGTCTGGTACCTTGCTAATTAAATTAGAAAGCCTTTCCATTAGCTACAGAATGCTTCTGTGTCCTGATTTACTGCATTTGCAGAGCTGCTTAAAAAAATAATAATAATACAAGAAATTACCCAGGATCAACTTTTCTAAGCAAGATTTAAAAAATGCATACTCGTTTGCATGCTCCACTCTATTATAAAAACATATTAAATGCGGATAGAACTAGTAGAGGAAAACTAGTTTCTAAGCCTTTGTGCATATTTGGGGTGGAAAGTGGAACAAAGGGTTGTGTGAATATATAAGGAGGGAGTATTGTCAGGCAAACAGCTGTGGAAAAAGTACAGAAATGTCTGGGCAACTTCAGCTGGAAAAGGCACGACTGTAATTGCAAATAACCTCGAGGTGAAAATGGTAATGGGAATAGCGCTATTGCATTTGAAAGTATGGATAAAGAAAAAGTGGGACTTCTTAGCTATAAATATAGTTTTTAGGTACCAAGAGTACAAGGATAAATAAATGCTAAGAGTGCAGGAAAGTGTGTTAGCTTGTCACTGTCCTTAAGTATCTTTTACAGTTTCTTTGTTCTTGCTTCCTCTCTCTTACTGAAATAATCTCCTCCTGGTCTCCTTCTCGAGTGATTTCTCAGTCACAATAAGGAGACACAGCTAGAGGAGCCAATCACGATCTCTTAGGATGAATGTTCAGGTCAACTGACCAATCCCCTAGTTGCATTTCCCAATGGGACTTGAGACAAAAAACACAAAAATAAAATAAATAAGTAAGGTACTGCCTCAGCTGAATATTGCTTTGGCAGCACATATTCAAATTTCAAGTGAAACAGTTAAAAAGATTTTTTTTTTTTGCTCCAGATTGCACAGCATATTATTGGGGGGGGGGGCAGAGCAACATAACACAAAAGCAGTTAAGCTACACAGCAGGGCAGCATTACAAAAGCAGCTAAGCTAAATGGCAGAGCACATAAAACATCTTACCGTGGTTGACTCTGGCAGCTGTGTTTAACAACATAGTTTTTCAGCACACTTTTGTTTTCAAATTGACATTAGCATGCAAAGCACACATGAGTCCTCTGTTAGGTCCTCCTCTCCCCTCTGCAGCTGTAAAAGTGTGGGGGGGCACTCCTTCCCCACTCCCTCCCCCTATGGTTTCAGTGCTTATGAACCTGAATAAATTGTAATTGTTTCTCTGAGTGTCTTAGTTTTGGTTAAAGTACTTGGGCTTCAGGCCAGTTATTTTACATTAAAAAAGTTTGTGGTCTGCACTCTTTTGAGAGGAGAGGGTAGCCTTCGCCCTTCTGAGCTGGGAATTAAGTTCATAGGTTCATAGGTAGGTACTAGGCTATCTGCCTGAGGGCATTTATAAGTCCAGCCAAAGTGTGTCGGCTTTTGCCACTCCATTGATTAATTAACTGATCCTCTGTCAAGCAGAGCCAATGAAGTGATCCCAGGGGTGTATCTTCCGTTACCCATCCACTCGTCAAGGTTTCTTGTGAAAGGCTCTGCCTGATGTAATTTGGAATTTTGTTCCAAAGCATGGGGAGCCTCTGTGACAGGAATCTATCCCTCCAGCATGTTCTATTTATTGTTGTGGCGAGGTTTAGCTCACTAGAGCGAGTGGCTCGCAGTGACTTGGATTTCTTTAGGTGGAGCATGTCCATCAACTCTGAGGTGCACATGGCTTTGTAAGTCAGGCAGAGATCATCTCTGAGTAAGCGATATGCCACTGAGTACAGCCGGAGTTTTTTTCAGTCGGGCTGCATAGGACATATGTTTGAGGCCAGTAATCCTCTTGGTGAGGTACTTTTGTGGTCTTTCCAGCTACTAGAAGTGTCTTGTGAGGTACATCCCAAATGGGGCATTGTACTCTATGATGGGTCTAATAAGTGACGAGTAGAGGGGCACTATAACCTCTTTATTTCTAGATGAACTCTTTTGTAATTAGATGGGCCACATAGAAGGATTTCCTAACTACTTTGGCAATATGATTGTCAAAGGAGAGATTACTCTCTACCTGGGTCCCCAGATCTCTTATTACCTCTTCTGTATTAAGGGGGTTGCCACCTATGTGGTAATTCATGGGTGTTTTGTTTTTCCCAAATGGGATGACTATGCATTTTTTGCCATTTAGCTTGAGGCCATGACTTTGATACCAGGTGACAGTCTCAGTAAGGCCCTTTTGGAGGATGTCCATGTCAGCTGGAGAGTGAATTATGGCTCCCAGCTTACAGTCATCGGTGAACTTGGTTAGCCATAGTCCTCCTGTGTTTGCCTGTAACTTTGAGAAGTATATGCCGAACAGTAGGGGTCCCAGGACCGAGCCTTGTGGGACACCACTTGTGACTGGTTTGCAGTCGGACCTGGAGCCCGCTATTCTTACCGTGTGAGTTCTGTCTGTAAGCCAGTTGGCAACCCATCTCGTGACGTAGGGGTTTATGTTCAGACTGATGAGTTTTTCTGTAAAACCTGAGTGGGGAATGATGTTGAAAGCTTTGGTGAGGTCAAGGTAGGCTGTGTGAACCATCTTTCCCTCGTCTATGGCCTTGGTGACTGTCTCAAAGAAGTCAACCAGGTTTAGTAGGCATGATCTGCCCTTAACAAAGTCGAACTGGGTCGGGTCAAGTGTTTGGAGATTCCCAATGTCTTTGTTAATGAGTTCCATGATGATGCACTCCATAGCCTTGCAGACCAGGCTAGTCAGGCTTATGGGACAATAGTTACCAGGGTCAGTTGTGGCCCCTCCTTTGTGGAGAGGAATAAACGTTGCTTTGCGCCATTCTATGGGCACATAGCCTGTGGAGAGGCTGTGGTTGAGCAGTGTGTTTAGGTGGGGGGTTAGTTCGTTCTGTAGTTCGTGCAAGATGCAGCCTGGGACACCATCTGGTCCCATTGACACTGTGTTTTTGGCTTTTGAAAGGACTGTTTTCACCTGTGCGTCTGTGATTTTTGGGACACTACACTTTTCCGGTATTGTTGTGGGCCCTTTTGGAGGTGAGAGGGGGGTGAAGTTTGCAATGAATCTATCTGCCAGGATGTTGGCAATATCAGTAGGTTCAGTATATGTTGTGCTATTTTGCACTAGTTCAGTGCATATCTGCGAGTTGCCACTTAAATTCTTAACATAGCTAAAAAAGGCTTTGTGGTTATCTTTTGAATCCTTGGCTATTTTTCTTTCAAAGTTATCCTTGGATGATTTCATGAGGGTCCTTAGTTTCTTACTGATACTGATCAGGGATGTCGTTCCTTCTTGGGATTTGCTTTTTTTCTGAACTAGTTTTCTCCTTCTATTGTATAGCCTGTTTATTGCAGGGGTCCACCAAACTGGTTTCCTTCTCTTAAAGGAGTGAGTCTTGGTTTTGCTAGGGATGGCACGATCCATGTATCCTTGTAGGTGCTCATAGAGTGCATTTGTAAAGGTTTCTGCATCTTGGGCAGCGTTATCTTTTAGCATGGGGGCTGTGAAACTTACCACCTCTGTCTTAAATAAGGTGAAGTTTGCTTTAGAAAAGTTTTTTACTGTGGTTTTCTTAGTTGGGGGTGGTGGTCTGGTGTGGACATCCAGAGTGATTAGTTTATGGTCTGATCCAACCAGTGACGGGTTGACTTCTGGTGTGGAACACCTGTCGCCCATGTTGGTGATGACCAGGTCCAATATGTTTTCACCTCTGGTAGGGGAGTTTACCAGTTGATCCAGGACATTTGAGTTGATGAATTCCAGCAACACTGGGCCTGAGAATTTGTACTCAAGTAGTTTTCCCAGTGAATGGTAGGGTAATTGAAATCACCCAATATCAGGGTGTTTGGTAGGACCTTCATGTTTTCCAGTGTCTCCAGAAAGGTGGAGTGGTGGTCCTGGGTCATGGAGGGTGATCTGTAGCAGGCCAAAATTTGCATTGCAGATTTGCTCGATGTTAGTTGCACATGGATGATCTCAGAGGTATCATGCTGCACCACTAACCTGGTGGTGTAGATATCCTTGATGAATATGGATACACCCCCTCCTTTTGTGTTTCGGTCCATGTTCTTTGGCTGAAATGTGTGGTATGAGTTGTAGCCCAGTACTGCTGCGGTGCTCTCTGGAGCCTTGAACCAGGTTTCAGTTACTGCACACATGTTGACATTCTTGATACTGATGAGTGCTTTGAGCGTGTGCATTTTGAAATTTAAACTCCTGGCATTGAGTAGCATAACCCTCAGTTTTCTGCTAATTGTGCTGTTTATGAAGGTGGGTTTGACTTTTGAGCCTTGCCTAAAAAAGGCACTATGGGGGCAGCAAGAGCCTTGGCCAGTATTCGAAAACCTAGGGGTGACAGGTGCAAGCCATCACTTGCAAAGCAATGCGGCTTGTCGAGCATGTCGTCCCAGGCTGACAGACACTGGATCCCCTTTGAATGTCACCAGAAGCTTAGCCAATTGTTGAAATTGATCATTTTTTTCTTTATACTGAGGTATCATTCTTGGTGAGGGCAGGATGCTACTCAGGGTCAGGGTCATACCAGCCTGGGCTGCATGATCAGAGAGCTCTTCCATGTCTCTTTTAATGTAGTCCAGGGAGGTACGTCTCAGGTCATTCACACCAACATGAACAATGACAGAGTCATATTTGTACTTGTTCTGGAGTGATCTAAGTGCTTGTGTTATGTTATGGATTCTGACACCCGACAGGCAGCTAACAGTAACCTTCTGCTTGTCCAGCCTAGTGAGTGGGTCGTCAGTGTGCCTGACTATAGAGTCACCTATTACTAGTGTGTTAGGTATGTTATTTTGCCTTAAGGGCTGTGATTGTGTGGCATACTGATTTTGTGTTTTATGTGTTGCCTGGTTTGTGATGGGAAGTGCAGGTTATTTGGCTGTCTGCTTTGGAGGTCTCTGATGCTTTTGCAGGTTTCTATTTACAGACTCCGAGTATGATTTTGTGTATTTATGTGTATTTTTTGCCAGTGCTGTTTTAGTAGGTCTGTGTGCGGCTGGAGGTGTGGTGCAAGTGTTAACCTTCTCCTCTTGACTGTCTGTTCCAGTCTTGGCTGGAGACAGCATAGCTTCCAGTTTGGCTGTATAATTGCATCTCTCACATATGTTAGTGTTTTGTGGTAGGTTGCTGAGTGATGGCCTATTGTGCCTATTGTTCTAAGTGTCTTTCTTTTGGTTTAAGCACTTAGGTTTCAAACCAGTTATTTTACATTAGGAGGATTTGTGGCCTAGACTCTTATGACAGCAGAGTATAGTCTACACCCTTCTAAGATGGGAATTCTTGGTTGAAGGCTCATTGTGTCTGTTATTCTGAAAGTGTCTTAGTTCTGGTTTAAGCAGTTGGGCTACAAACCAGTTACTTTAAATTGGGAGGGTTGTGGTCTGGACTCTTGTGGCAAGTGAGTGTGGCCTACACCCTTCTAAGCTGCGAATTGCTGGTGAAGGCTTATTGTGCCTGTTATTTTGAGTGTCATTATTCTGGTGTAAGCATTTGCGTTCCAAACCAGTTACTTTATCTCAGGAGGATTTGTGGTCTAAACTCATGTTGCAGGAGAGGATAGCCTACACACTTCTGGCTGGAAATTGCTGGTTGAAGGCCTATTGTGTCTGCTAGTTCTAGCTTAAGCACTTGTGCACCAAAACCAGTTGTTTCACATTAGGAGGGTTTAAGGTCTAGACTCTTGTGGTGGGAAAGTGTGGCCTACACCCTTCTATGCTGATCATTGCTGGTGAATTGCTACATTATGTAAACTGCTTTCTGCTGTTGTGACTGTGACTGTATGAATTTTGAATTTCTAGTACTTCTGCATTTTATAGCATAGGTTAGATTCAGACTCGCTGAATTTAGACTGGTATCACATCAGCAAGAAAACTAGCTCTTCACTGAGATACTGAAATATCTGAGGCATCCCAATTAACTATGACTGCCTGTTTTTGCTCTAATTTTGCACTATTAATTTGTATTTGCATTCTACTGTCTGAATTGTCTGAACTATTTTTTGTCACATTTTACTGTACAAAGTACTAATTCATCTGTAGCACTGCCCAGTTCCATGTTTACTATTTCTGGGTCTATTCTGAAACTTCTGAGCATCAACTTCAAGCCACATTTGCTGGTGAAGGCCCTTCTGCACCATTGTGTGAGTAGAGTGCTGCCTGGCTCCCATCTATTTGAGGGTAATTGGAGTTGATCTCAGAGATAGCATTCTTATTTGATAGTTTGAGCTAAAAAGGGTATTTTTCTTGTTTTGTTTAAGCCCTGCATTTGGATTTGTTTGCATGCAGTGCTCCATTGTGTACTGACATATAGAGGTGGTCACCATTGGTGGTTATAGATGAAAATGTTTTGTTTGTTATATTTCTCCTTAGTACTCTGCCTGTGATGCTCCAGAGGTTTCTCATAGTCCTACTCTACTGTCAGTTGGAAAACTAAGCCTCGCCTTAGACATGCCAACACATCTGTCATCCACTAGCCACTCCTAAGTGTGACCTCTTTACCCGATAATATAAATTTACTTATCACTATGGATGGACAATTTCCCACAGTTTCTCAAGCTAGCCTGCTTGACATGAGCATTCTGAGGCAGTGTAACAACTGCCTCATGTTCATCAACAACCTTTTACTCCTAGTCCACACAAACACAATGTGTTAGAGATATAGCTATATTAACAACCTTGAATCCTTGCTCTCTCACACACCAGTCAGTACATATGATAATGAGCAGGTTGCCAGAATGCACACATCTCCTCCTATTCCACCCAAACCCACATCACACATACTTACATATGTGGAGGTCCTCACCAGAAACATACCTAAACACCAGAGACCTCCAAAACACAAACCCAAGCATGCTACACATAATACTTCCTCTGCAGAACTCATTACACATGATAGCTCATGCACCAGTGTCTCACCAGTTAAACCTTTAAGGCAAAAAACAAAATAAAACATATTAGTCATAGGTGATTCCATCATCAGACACACTGATGTCCCTCTCATCAGGCTGGATAAGGAAAAGTTTATGATCAGTTGTCTGACAGGTGCCAGGATACATATCACACACACAGTCAAGTCTCTCAACAACAGGTACTGTTATGACTCCATCACAGTCCATGTTGATGTGAACGATCTGAGTTGTAACTCTCTGAACTATATGAAGAGAGACATGACAGAGGTCCTGGACTATGTATCTCAAGGAGGTATGCCCATAGCCTTAAGCAGCATTTTACTTTCACCTAGGATGATGCCTCAATACAAACAAAAACTTATTGATTTCAATAATTGGCTTCGCTTTTAGTGTCATTCTAAGAGGATCCAGTATCTGTCAGCATGGGATGCCATGATCAATAGACCTTGATGCTTTGCCAGAGATGGCCTTCATCTGTCACCCTTGGGATTTTGGCTACTGGCTAAGGCTATTGCCACCCCCATAGTGCCTATTTTAGGCAGTGTCTCGAGGACAAAATTCCCGATGTAAAAACTCCATCTAAAACAACCTCAATGTTATGCTGATAAATACTAGGAGTCTCAACATGAAACTTCACTCACTTGAAGCTGTCCTCACCTTGGAAGAAGCAGACATTTGTGCAGTCACAGAGACCTAGTTAAGGCTATGGAGACCATCCCAGCCATATCAGGCTACATCTATATCCACATGTTCAGACCTCAAACTGAAGGAGTGAAAACTAAAGGAGGTGGTGTATCAATATTCACTAAAGATAAATACACCTCCAGATTGGTTAAACAATATGATTCCCTGGAGACACTTCAGGTGCAATTAACTGTTGGTAGGACACCTATTCAAGTCATTGCCAGCTACAGGGCCCCCTCCATGAATCAGGACACCAACTCTGCCTCTTTAGATCTACTTGAGTCTATCAAGATACATCCAAACGTCATGGTGTTTGGGTGACTTTGACTACCCATCCTTTGACTGGGTAAATTACTCATTCTCAAACTCACTTGCCCAAAAGTCAATCAACTTTGTTAACTCAAATGGCCTGGAACAGCTTAATGACACCCCCACAAGGGGTGCCAACATCGTGGATCTGGTGCTTACTAATATGGTGGATCACTGTAGCACCCCCACAATAAGGTCCTTCCTGGTGTGATCTGACCACAGATCTGCCTCTTTCAAAGTAACTATCATACCTGACCCCCCCCCCCTCCTGCAGCAACTAAACTAAAAAAACGTTTCCAAAGCAGATTATAACAACAATGTCCCATTTCATATGTGCCTAACTAGGCATATCCACCAATTGGAATGTCCGCAGAGGTTCATATAATTAGGCATATCTACCACTTGGAATGTCCACAGAGGTTCCTCACTGAAATAATACAGAGTGTAACTAAAATGTTCTATGTAGATCACCTCAAGGCCCTATCCCTGTATTTGGTCTCCTACAGGTTTTAGAGGGGAGATTTATGCCTGGCATATGGGGCATATTCAGACCCCACTCTGATAGATCTTCTGCATATCCACAAAAGAAACAGCACCAGAATTACCCATTCTAAAGACTTAAACCTTGCCTGTGATATAAATAGGACCTGCTGGAGAGATAGGTATGTATCCCAGAGACTATCCCATTTATGGAACAGGCTCCCCATCCATGTGAAGCAGAGTTCCTCCCCAATCCAATTCAAGTGCAACTTGGGCAATTGGATGGGAAACCAGAAATTCATCACTGGTTTGGCACCTATGTCTGTAATGGACACAGGCAACCTGTAAATGGTTCATCTCCCAGGCCCATGCTTATGTTTATCAAGGGTATAAGAACTTGTCAGAGATTTGGGAAGCATGGCTACGTTTAAAAAGGCCCTTGTGGTCATTAGCCTAGTAAACACCTATGAAACTTTGAACGTATAACCTTTTATGGTATGGTATAAATAGCTTCACTTCACCTCCTCCCTCATTTGGAACTGGCAACCAACTATGCTGAGCTCTACACTAGTGCGTTATACTAACACCTGTATACCTGCATTGACTCAGCTGTACCCGATAGGACCAAAACAAGCTCCTCAAGGAAGAGCATACCTGCCTGGTCGAGAACTGCCATTAACAGGCTTTACAATAAGAGGAAGAAATTGCTGTCTAAGGGTAAGAATGAGCGAGCCCTGCTAAACTGGAAAACCTCCCTCCTCAGCTTAAACAAGCAAATAAGACTTCTTGTGAAGTCCTTCAAAGCAAACTGAGTCCAAATTAGCTTCCTCAACAAAGGACAACCACAAGGCATTCTATAGTTACATCCATAACCTTAAAGGAAAGGCCCAGGATTGTGCTGAACTGGTAAATGATAACACATATACTGATCCCGTGGACATAGCTAACCTGTTGACCGACAGGTTCTGTGAAAATTTCACTCCCCTGTCTCTTCTACACATACTCATGACATCCCTACCACCTGTCCCCTACTTTGTATCTCTAAAGAGAGAGTTGTAAATGCTCTCTCCAAAGCCAAAAACACAGCATCTATCAGACCTGATAACATCCCAGGCTGCATCCTACATCAGCTCCAACATGAATTTGCAACACCATTGGGAACACTCTTTTCATTTATAGTCTAAGCACTGGCTTCGTACCAACTGAATGGAAAACAGCCACCGTTATTCCCTTGCACACAGGTGGTGCATCCACTGACCTCGGGAACTATAGACCTATTAGCCTGACTAGCCTTATCTGCAAGACCATGGAATGAATCATCATGGACCTTACAAGCAAAGATATAGGTAATCTCAAAACACCTGACCCTACTTAATTTGGATTTGTCATAGAGAGATCATGCCTGTTAAACCTGGTGGACTTCTTCGAGACAGACACCAAGGCCCTGATAAAGGGTAATCTGGGCATACAGCCTACTTGGACTTAGCCAATGCATTTGATACTATCCCCCAGTCAGGAATCATTAACAAACTCACCCAACTTGACATCAACCCTTACTTCATGGGTCTATATTATATCCTCGAACACTTAAAAAAGTGAGCGCTGATTGATCAAACTTATTTTCGTGAAACTGCAAAATATCGAAGCAGCAGAAACTCAATTTTTTTCCTAGGGAAAGAATTTGGTTATCCATTTCTGTTGCTTCGGTATTTTCAGTGTTATGGTGGAAAGTTACCGGTCGGATTCAGGTAAGTGTGCGATTGTGTGGATGTGAGTGTTAGGGTGATTTAGGTGAGTTAGGGTTAGGGCTTGGGTTAGGTGTGTGTGCGATTGAGTGGACATGAGGGTTAGGGTGGATTTAAGTGAGTTAGGGTTAGGAAGCGGGTGAGGTGAGTGTGCGATAGTGACAGACCTTAGGGTTAGCGTTTGGGTTAAGGTAAGTGGGTAGTTAGTGGTGTGTGCATAGTTTAGTGTAGGGTTAGGTATCAGATTTTAGGTGTATGTGTGTGGATTTCTGTTTGTTTGGTGTGCTTGTGTTGTGTGCATGTGTTTTGGATCAGCGATTTTTTTCCCTGGGAAAAAAAATCGCTGATCTGACAGTTCGAGATTGTAAGCTTTCGTTTAAATTAGGTTGATCAATCAGCGTTCGCTTTTTTAAGCGTACGATGATATAATATAGACCCTTATATCATTAGATGGGTCACTAACTGCCTCACTGATAGAACTCATATATTTAAAATAGGGGAAGCCACCTACAACAGTAGACCTGTAACCTGTGGCATTCCACTGGGATTGCTACCATTTGTAAACTATTTCTCCAAAGTACAAACAAAAACTAAAGGTCTGTGGCTGACAAAGTTTGCTGATGACTGCAAACTGGGAGCAGTCACAGAATCTCCAAATGATGTCAACATTCTACAAGAGGTTCTGACACGAACAAATGATTGGTGTCAGTCATGACCTTAAACTCAATGCAACAAATGTATTATCACTCCTTTTAGTAAAAGCAATGTTCCTGCTAACTACCACATCAATAGCAACACCTGAAGTATGCATTCAGTGGTGAGAGACCTGGACACACAGGTTGACAGCAACCTTACCTTTGACTACCATGTCTCCACAGTGGTAAGAAGGGCATTCTATATTGCTCATTTCATAAGTAAGGACATTGCTCCAGAAAAAAAAAGAAGTTATAATCACCCTGTACTCTTCCCTCATCAGGCCAATAGCTGAGTACAACTCCCCTTTTGGTATGTTCTTTCCAAGCACCTGCAGCAATTGGAGAAATCATAAAGGTTCCCCACAAGGAAAATTCAAGGTCTTCAGTATTTGTACTATGGGGATCATCTGAAATCACTGTCACTGGATTTGGAAATGCTGCATATTTACAAGTCAAATGGTACACGGGTTCCTCGCTCTAAAGATCTTAACCTGGTAAGTGACATTAATAAAACCTGCTGGAGGGACAGATTTGTCTTCCGGAGGTTACCACACCTTTGCAATAGACTCCCACTTCATGTCAAACAGAGTACCGCTTTGGCTATCTTCAAACGCAATCTGGATGGTTGGATGGGTGACCGTAAACTCACCCCGGGGTTCCACTTGTGTCTCTCTTGGACAGGGGCAATAGGTACTTATCATGGAAATAAGGGTAAAAACTTGGCTAGGCTTGTAAGAGCCGTAGGTCCATTAGTCTAGTAACTTTCTCTGAACCTGTAACAGGTATATATTTATCAAGAGCTTCTAAGACTGGGCTGTAAAATTCGAAAAGATTTTTAAAAGTGGATCTATTCTTCATAAGTCCATGTTGAGTAAGATTCATTAAACCCTGAAATGCTCTGCTTAAAATTTGTACTATACACCTTTCTAAACTTTTCCCAACCAATGAGGTTAGGCTTATTGGTCTATAGCAATGAATTAGGAGGTCCTGTAGCTCTCAGCAAGTTTCCTACCAACTGAAACCATTCCAGAACACAGCTAATTATTACAAATACATGCAATGGTAGCTGATATAAACTTACCACAGGAAGCCCAAAAGCTGATTACTAACTGCTGTTTGAGTATCTAATGTCATATGTGCACTGGTTCCATTATCCTGTGCATTCATATGGGGTATAAATTGAGTTTGTATCCCATGCATTCATATGGGGTATAAGTTCAGTTTGAACTCCAACTTGTAAGAAATGTATTCATTGTAAATGCATTGCATCTTGATGAGGAGCAATGTGCAAAACTACGCCCCCCATATTATAATCATTAAGATCTGTTTGCCTGCTGTAGTTAAAAACAACTCATGATTAATCTTTTTGCATCCATTCATACTCATATGCTAAGGGCAGGATCTGGTATTATCTAATAGATGAAAATCTACAGCAGGAAGTGAGATATCCCTTCTTAAATTCTCAGATTACATACAATACATTTCATACATCTATTAGTATCCAAGTCTACTACATTCTGAGATGTGACACTTCACATAAGGCAGCAAAAGCAGTGAATCAGGGCTTTTCCCTCTAGCAAAGGGGTCAGCCAAAATATGTAAACCTATTCATAAAATAACATTAAAGTAGAGAAACTTACACTTAATAATCCAACTACTGCTCCACACCCCTGTGCCTCCTGCACCTGTTCCACACATTGTGCTTCAATGCAAGATGCATCTCAATATCATTGAACCCCTTGTATTTAAGGTGGCTGCTTAGCACATGGCTGCTCAGTAAGCTATTATTTAAATAGCTTTAGAGCCCCTGAACCCCCCCCCGGTGATGTTCTCATACACACACACACACACACACACACACACACACACACACACACACACACACACACACACAGACACACACACACACACACACACACACACACACACACACACACACACACACACACACACACACACACACACACACACAAACACTTAAATGCACAGGAACAAAAACAACAGCAGAGATGAGAAAAACAAATTCAAAGAAGTCACTCGGCCACTCTCTAAGCTACTAAATAGTTTAGAATCCCTGAACCACCAATGATGTTTTCATATACACGTGACTTGACCCCACCCCCCCTTTAAAAGCACAGGAACAAAAAACAACAACATAGCTGAAAAAAATAAATTTAACAGTCACTTTAAATTGATCCTCAACAGCTAATTAAGGCCATTAATATCATCACATTTGGCCATTGTCTAATATCTCAAAGTGCTTCAGGACTACCTTATTTAATACTAAATACTAAAATAATTCCTATGATAAGAATGTATTTAAGGATTTTATTTTTATTTTTATAGCTTCATTGGAAGGAAACAAGCAGTGCCCTAAAACTCAGAAAGTGCTACAATATCAGCAGATGTGCCCTGCAAATTGGTTTATACCTTGTCCTGGATGTTATCCTCCCTTACAGGTATTCTGCCACATAATTAAAGTCATTTGGACTTTATGGTGACTGTTGTTGATTACCTAATTTTAGTCACTGTTTTTATTTCAGACTGGCATTCCCAAGAGTAATTCTCTAATCCTTTCATTAGAAGTGGCTGGCTGGGCATAAAAAATACCGCTGTCTTGTTAGGCCACCTGTCACTGAAGTCGATATGAGTTAACAAAGTTAACTTTAACATGCAGAGTCTAGTCCTGGGAAGTATACTGCCATTTGGTAAACCACTGTAATAACATTAACAGTCAGTAAATTAATTTCTAATGTTCTTACAGGGTGATTGAACCCCCGCTCGCACATCCCCTGTTGTGGAACCCCTGCCCCCCACACCCACAGTCTCTAAATATACTACATGTGAGGTTATTCTGACTTAGAGAAAAGGACATTAAGTTGCTTTTCTTATGGCTGAGTTTGTGTGGCCTCAGAGGAAGTATATTTGGAGATTGGAAGTGAGGGGTCAAACCACCCCCTGCAGATATAGAAATTACAACCTCCCTGCAAAAATGATGTTAGTTTTTTTTCACACTGCAGTCAGATAAAATGGCAATGAGCTGTGATCAGTAAATCAGGATTTGGTAAGGCCAGCATCTGTGGTATTAAGTAGACTTCAGGAAGAAAAGGAAAGAGTAAGAAGGAATGGTGACACTACAACCAAAGCAATGAAAGAGGAAGTACCAGGCTGTATCTAGAATAAAATGAAAGAACCAGAATACAGACAATTAAGTCCTGGGGTCCCATTTGCCTTACAGACACAAGGTGCAGGGTTTGATTCTCACATGTGGTAATTGGCTTGGCTTATGGTGCCTCACAGGGGCAGTTAGCCTAGTACTAATCTATGAACCTATGAACTCATCTAGTGGGACAGAAATACTGGAGCACAATTACTTTTTGTCCTTCTGCTACCACCACACCAGGGCTTTGCATTAATTTCCACCATATCCTTCTCAGTGGTATATAATTTCTGTCACTTTTTTATCTGTTTTAACTCATACGGTAGCACTGTCTAGTTAAGTTGTCTGCTCATTCACATATTCATTGACTGGAACTGAGGAGATTAAGCCTTTGTGCACTTCATAATGCTATTTAGTAACTCATAGAGATACTATCCCATCACACTCATAACATAATTATGTTAAAGACCTTAATGTACCTCTAAAAATGTTATATTACTCTTCTGTCATAATCCCCTTCTTGTGATGCTCACTTTTAATAGGTGCTTCCAATGTTCTCATAATCCATGAATGTCTTTGGGAGGGTTTGTCAGCTGAGCAGACATCAGGGCCGTCTGTAGTATGATACTGTCCTAATTACTCCATGGCAGCAGGATGTGAGGAATTCCTGCAATGTGAGCCCCTTTAGCATGCATGCATGCCTTTGCTCATGGCTAGTAACTGTTAGAGCATATAGATACATTGCAAAGTGGATTCCCTAGATACTACTGTTTGCTGCATTTGTTAAAATACCTAAACACCACCATGTGTCCAAAAAATAAATAAGACAACCACATACCATGCAGAGAGTGTGCAATAGTTGCATATTATAAAATATCACAAATGTGTTTTCACATATAGCTTTTTCAAGTGAATTAAAAACATAATTATTTTACTCCTTTATATAACCTTTTCACCTCACATGATTAATTAAATAACTTGCATTCTTAAAAGAATACTACTCAATAGAAAAAACATATACACTTAATGACACAGATGCCTTTGCTTAAGTATTGGCTTAAGAGAAATGATTTTGTATAATTCTGGTGGCAATGTTACATTAAAGGAAAGAATCCAATTTTTTTTCCTAACTTCAGTATAATTTCTCAAATCTCCACCTCTAGGAGTGTTCATAACCATCTCTAACACTAAAAGTGAAAAGTGATGTCCTGCTAATTCGTGCATAACAAATTTTGCTAGTACATTTTCTACTTTAACTTTATCTATATCTAAAATGTGTCCATAAAGTCTACCTTTTAAACTTCTGTTAGTTTGCCTATATAAAACTGTACTACATAAAATGCAGTCAGCATAATAAACATTTTTGTTTTACAGTCCGCATAATGCTTAAAATTGATAATGTCTGCAGTTCTTGAATGTCTTATAGAATGACTAGAATTTATGAATGAATGATATTTACAATTGCTGCAGCTCTGTTCCATTTCTATCAGATAAAACTTCTAACTGTGAATTTTTATCCGATTTCATCCTCTTATAAAGTACCTTTCTCCTTACGTTTTTCTTATTTCTATAACTACGTTGAGAACAATTACCTATATTATTACATTTACAAATATACACCATTTTTTCTTTATAATCTTACATATCGTGGTAGATTACCTAGTAAAATCTAAGACAACTCTACAGTCCCTTGATTTTTTTTTATTTCTTGAACTATTGATATTAATTTCCCTGTCATTCAAATAAATATTTTAATTTTATTAATATTTCTGTCATTCAAAATTTCCTGCTTAATAAGGTTAACCTACTCAATAATATATCCTCTGTTAATGAGGCTATCTTCAAAATGATACAACTCTCTAATTTAGTATATTCACTTGTATTCCATGAATGACATAACATTTATCCCTTAGCTATGTTATTAAACACATAAGGGGATGCGTGCTACTTCTATGTAAAAAGTTATTCCCTTTGTATTTTTTTGTATGAATACTGGATGTCATTTCTCCAGTTTCATTCTTATTAAATTCATATCCAAGAACCAGATCTTTGTATAAGAACTAGTTATATCAAATCTTAAAATTTCTGTCATTTCTTCTAAATATTTCAAGGTAACCACTGAAACACTGAACACTAGTAAAACAAAAGTAAAACGCCAGCTAACTGAAGCGAAAACACAGTGAACGAATGTATTAAAAACAAAATCTGCATTTATTTTCATATACAAAATAACTGAGCGCTTTCACCCATCAGCATAGTGGGTTTCATCAGAGTTATATCTTAAAAACAGCAACTACCTATTATATATACAAATCTATTAGCACATCCTGTTACTCTGTCAATTTAACCATTAATCAATTAAATGTTAAATGTTCGTACAAAGTAAACGTTTACTCTTCCTTTGTTGTGACAATTTCATATTATGTAATAATTAGATATTTATTAAGATATGTTTATTTATTATGGTACATTAATTTAATTTATATTAACTTATGGTATTAAAAAGGAAACAAGTGGTGGGAAGTTACAATAGGTGATCTAATATGAATTTGTAAGATATACAGTATGTATTTATATATCGGAATTTTGTAAATACAAACAGTATATAAGGTTTATGTTTGTCACAACAAAGGAAGAGTAAACGTTTACTTTATACGAACATTTAACATTTAATCGATTAATGGTTAAATTGACAGAGTAACAGGATGTGCTAATAGATTTGTATATATAATGGGTAGTTGCCGTTTTTAAGATATAACTCTGATGAAACCCACTATGCTGATGGGTGAAAGCGCTCAGTTATTTTGTATATGAAAATAAATGCAGATTTCGTTTTTAATACATTCGTTCACTGTGTTTTCACTTCAGTTAGCTGGCGTTTTACTTTTGTTCTTCTAAATATTTCTTAAATTCATAATTATCACTATCATCCCTCCATATTAAAACTATAGCATCTACAAAACTTTTGTAAAAATTAATTTGCTTATTATAAACATTTCTATCATTAAACGCATACTTGTTCTCTCATTGTAATATTACCAAATTATGATTGGCATAAGCCTTGTCCATTGCACCACCAGTTTTCTATAAATAATAGTCTTCATGAAACATAAACAGCTTGGGCCGGATTCATGAAGGCTTGCACGGAGTCTAAGAGTAGAGTAAGACTCCAGCAAGCCAACATGTCTGCCGAGCGATCAAGGAACAGCCGGCAGGGGCGTGCAAGAGAGCTCCTAAAACGACTCTTGCACGGACAGGGTTAGTTTATGCAAATTAACTCATTTGCTGCTGAAAGCTATGCAAATGAGGTAAATTTGCTATCCAGGAAACACTAACCTGTCAGAGTAAGAGTAGTGTTATTTGCAGAAATGTACTAGGTTGGCAACTGAGTACTGTTCTGCAAATAGCAAAACGGAGCTATGACAGCTCCAAATAAAGGATGCATCCAGTTGAGGAAGCATGCCAATGGCCAGATATATGGCCATTGGCATTTTTATCCATTGCAAAATAATAAAATAATATTTTTTTTTCCCTCGATCTCCGATGTTTAAGCATAGCACAGCACTGCGCAAACGTGCGGCACTCTAAAAACCCTAAAAACAAAAAATAAAAGCCACAAATAGGGATTTTATTCAAAATATTCACCTGCCATGCAGGTGAATGGCAGGCTGAAGACAACATGGCTACTGAGTAGTGGTTACTAAGGGGGAAGCTCAGTCTGAGAGATGTAACCAAGCATTAGTAGGCAATCCTATGCAAATGAGCATAAGGATAGTGAAGCCCAAATTTCCCTGCCATGTGAACCATGTCCGTAGAGTGTAAGAGTAGGATTAGGGGAGTAACAGAGTAGAAGACAGGTGACATCATGAGGGGGTATGTATCAAAAAGACTTTAAGCTTATTGGAGCAGAGTGGCATGTGGTTGCTGTGAGTTACTCAGGACTGGAAGAGGTGTGTCTACAGTTGTCTAAACTGAAACCCAGAAACGGAAGGCGTACACTGTGGCTACAACTGAAGTTTCTTGCAAAGCTGCTTACACTGTGAGCACACATGTGCGTGCCTGTAAACCGTTCTAAGCCTGTGTGCGCATGTGTGCACCTGTGTAAGCCTGTGTAAGGCTGTCTAAATGTGTATGCACGATTGTGCACCCGCCTAAGCCCGTGTAAACCTGTGTAAGCCTGTGTGCGCTCATGTATGCGTGTTTGCGCTTATTTGCATGGCGCTGCACCCTGTGGAAACAGAAATGGGAAAAGGAAGGAAAGGAAGTAGTAGGAAGTTAACCAAGGAGGACTAGCAGAACTGCCAAGTGAAATAAATCAGAATCAGCCAATTACACAGGCAGTACACTAGCCTAGCCCAGCCCAGCACTTAAAACTCTGCAAACAACATTCCCCCATGTTTTTCTCAGAAACACTGCAACACTGCAGTCTACAAAGAGAAGTGAAAACTTAAAAAGCTTAACTGAGACAAAAGAATGTTAGGGGCTGCCATTGCTATTATAAGGCAACATGTGCAAGATGCTGAGGGTGGTGCCATTGCGAATGCTGCTGAGCAACCCACAGTGAGGAGACGGAGAAGAGTGTAAGACCCAGTGTAACCTACCAGGGGCTACATGAGCTGGAAATAGCAGAGAGCTATAGAGTGGTCAGAGACTTTCTGCAGTAAATTGTTGAGCTGTGCAGGCTACGCCTCATACACAGAACCAACAGAGGGGAACCCATCCCAGTGGAAACCAAGGTATGTGTTGGCCTAAGAATACTAGCAACAGGTACCTTGCAGAGACCAATTGGTGATATGTTGGGGATTTCACAGGCATCAGCATCCAGGGTACTGCACCAGTTCCTGAATGTCATGTCAACACATGTCATGGATCATGTATATTTCCCCAATTCCCATGAGGTATTGGCCAGCAACATGCGTCTCTTCCATCAAATAGTGGAATACCCTGAGGTAGTAGGTGAAATTGACTGCATGCACATACACATCAAAGCACCAGCCGGTGAGCTGGGTAGGGCCTACATCAACTGCAAGGGCTTCCACTCCATCAACTGCCAGGTCATGTGTGATAATACTGAACGTGTGTGCTGGCTGCCCTGGAAGCTACCACGATTCCCATATCTGGCATCTGTCGCAGCTGTACCAGACATTTGCCAATGGGGACATCCCTGACAGTCACTTAGTGGGGGATGCCAGATGTGCACTGGAGCAGTGGCTGATGACAGCCATCATAAATGCACACACACCTGAACAAGAACACCATAATGAGGCACATGCACAAACATAAAATGTAATAGAGCATGTGTTTGGGATGCTCAAGTCACGGTTCCGTTGCCTGGACACATCTGGTGGAGCCTTGCAGTACTCACCAACTACATGTACCCAAATTGTCATGGTATGTGCCATGCTACACAATATGATCCTGTGAAAAGAGCTGCAGGAACAGCATGGGGCAGGGCCAAACAGCCCCCCACCATTGCCAAGGCCTGCACAGGCACAGCATGACTCGGATGAGGAACAACCTGAGCCTGCCCCAGTAGGCAGAAGGAGGCGTGCCCAGTATGCCTTGGCAAAGAGGCAATGCATAGCACATACACTGGCTCAGTAGGAACCCTGGAAATGATACCTCACTCTGACTCACACATAAAATAATAGGGATGCCTAACAGGACACTACCTGTTTCCAAACATGTATAGGGAGTATAGTATGTGCATCTAACATAGGCAGCCCTGCAGCACCACCTGAGGCATGATTGTCATGTTTTAAGCAATATAAAGCAGTGCTAAGCAGTCTTTACCAATATCTACTATATGTAAACAAAATTGCTCATGCCAACTAGTGCAATGTCGGGCAACATTGGGCAAGGTTGGCCAAAGTTGAGCAAAGTCAGCTAAACATGCTCATATCTGCTATACTGTTCCTTAAGCAGTCTGGTCTGCCCAGCATGGCAATAAAAAGCAATGACAGGGCTCGGACCCAGGATACTTTGCACTATAGTCACAGTACTGAACCACTAAGCCATGATAGCATTTCAATGGTGCAGCCACAGCAGGACAATTGTACACTAATGCAAACACAAGGAAATGCAGTATCATGCCCCTAAAGAGGCAAATGGGTAACCACCCCCACACGCCTATGCAGACCGAGAACATCAGGCTAGGCGGTGTGATGTGGGTTGTGTAGGCTATGAAGTTGCAGTGTAATATACGTGACATTGGATGCCAACAACTGTAGTACAGTAGTATGCCTCAAGCCACTACGATAGGTAACAGTACAGACTGAAATGGTGTCCTGTACATAGCAGTGCAGGCATAGCAAATGTGTATAAGTGTCAGGTGAAACCCACATTCTATGCACACCCACAGTAACAATCAGGTGTGCCCCCGGGAAGAAATGTACAAAGAATAGCTGTTCCTCCTGTATGCAGAAATGTTGGTAAGTCTATGCAAAGTGTCACATGGAAGCCCTGCAGGCACAGCATGATCCCTGTTGATCTATGACACAAAGGTGAGCCCTGCTGTAAAAATACAACTTGATTTTCCATACACATATAGTATAAATGTCTATACTGGACGTGCTCACACACTCCAACAAATGTAGTAGATTCCATTCAGCATCACACTGAAAGGTCATACTGGGAATGCTCACACACTTAAAGAAACAAACCAAATGTCAGGCAGCAACATACTGAAAGATCATACTGGGCATGCTCACACACTTAGGCTAAATACGGATGTGATAATTGGGTATCTATGGACAAATGTGGATAGTCATCTCTACTTCCAGAAACACATTCACAAAGTGGTTGGAAAATCATGCTATGTATTCACACAAACTGCCAAGGTCTGTGCACGTAGGTCAAAGGAGGTTCCCACTACTCAGCAGTCATCAGACCTGTCAGAGAGTACCACAACACACTTGCGATGAATCCGACTAGGCACATTCAGCAGCTAGAAAGGCCAATGAAATACCTTAACAAGAGGATCACTGGCCTCAAATAGCCACCCCATGTAAAAAGACTGAATGTAACCCAATCTGTACTCTGTAGCATACTGTCTACTCAGGAGATCTCTGCCCAACTGACAGGTTCATGTCATGGTTACAGTCAGATCTGTTCCGAGTTACAGCTCAATGGCAGTAAATGTACAGAGCCAACTGATATTGCCAACATCCTGGCAGATAGGATCACTGTTAACTGTACCCCCCTCACACCCATGAAAGATCACATCTCCATAATGGAAGACTGCAAAGTTGCTGTCATCATGGCTGCACAGGTAATAAACACTCACCAAAGCCAGTATCACAGCAGCCATGGGACCAGATAACTTCCCAGGCTGTGTAGTATCTACTTCCTTGAAATAAACATTAACATGGCAGGTCTGTGGCAGCTGAATTTACTAGAGGACTGCAAACCAGGAGCCATAATGGTAAACACAAAAGATGTGGACATCCTACAAAAGGGCCTCACTGGGACAAATGGCTGTTGTCAAAGTCATGGGCTCTAGCTCAATGCCAAAAGGTGCATTGTCATCCCCTACATTAAAGACTTTATAGCCAAGAACTACAACAGAGGTGGTAGTATACTTCACACTGAAAGTGTGACAAGGGACCTTGGGTCACAGGTGGACAGTGGATACAACTGTGCTAATCACATTCCCACAGTAGTCAGGAAGCCCTCCCATGTGGCATACCTCATCACAAAATGCGTCCCATGCAGAATGGAAGAGGACAATGTTCCCCTAAACTCATCACTCACTAGAACTATAATAGAGTACAACACCACTGTTGCTATGTACCTCATAAGACAACTGGAAAGCCAGCAGCAATACCACACAAAGAGCACTAGTGGCCTGAAATGCATGCCATACACAGACCATCTCAAAATTCTCCATACGTACTTCCTTGCATATCGCCCACTCAGAGGTGTTCACTGCCTAACATACAAAGCAATGTCAAACACAGAGCTGTTGGATATGGTCCACGTAAAACACTCACACTCCCTCTGACCTTTGGACCCAAAACCACGAGTGAAATACAAAAGGAAGGGGTGTACCCATTTACCCTATGGATACCCACACCTTCAGGTTAGTGGCACAGCATGAGGCCTTGTAGACCATGCAAGTGCAAGTAACATTAGCCAAAGCTGCCCATCAGATTGTAGCCTGCTACAGATCATGTACCTTGTCTCAAGAACCTCACTCAGTATTCCGGAGAACAGTGGAAAGTATAAAGGTCCTATCCAACACCATTATATGAGGAGGTTACAACTACCCAAACAGTGAGTGGTGGAATTACTCGTGTACAATGTCCTTCGCCCAATGTTTCCTAGAGTTTAAAAACCCTAACACCCTGGAACAGCTGGTCACCATGCCCACTAGAGGTGACAACATACTGGACGTGATCATCACCAACATGGGGTACCAGTGTTCCACTACAGAGATAAACCCCTCGCTGGTAATATCAGATCATGAAGTAATCACACTGGACATCCACATCCAGCCCCCCCACCCAGTCAATGAAACCATTGTGAAGACATTTTCAAAAGCAAACTGCACACTTACCAAGATCAAAGTGGAGCATTCCAAAGCCTTCTTGCTATAGGATAATGGTATACAAACTGCAGAATCATTTACAAGTGCATCCTATGAGCATCTACAGGGGTGCATGGATTGAGACATCACAAATAAAAGCAAGATGCACACCTCCAAAAATAAGACAACAATCAGGTGGTTGTTGCCCATAAATAAGCTAGACAACTAAAGGAGGAAATGAACACATGATAGAGCCAACTTCACTAAAGGAAACACATCACTGATCATTATCAGGATGAAACAATGATTGCTCATAAAATAACCCAAGGACAGTTTCTAAAGACAAATAGCCAAGGAATGTAAGAATGACAACCACAAAGCCTATGGTAGCTATACCAGACATGTAGGTGTCAACCTCCAAATATGCTGTCAGCTACTGAAAAAACGAAAGAAATACACCAAACCAACTATCATTGCCCACATCCAGGGGGACACGTTCGGTGTAAACCCCCCCCCATCACCCCCAAAAGGGCTTGTGTCCAGCACAGAAGGATGCAGAGCCCCAGACATCATGGACATGCAGGTAAAGACAGCCCTCACCAAAGCTGAGAACACAGCATCAATGTGTCTGGATGGTGTCCCAGGCTGTGTCATACACTAGGCCCTTGAGGAACTGGACCCTCACTCACATTCACTGTCCAGACACAAGCATACCACAGGCTATGTACCCAAAGAATGGCATACACAAACAGTCATCCAGCTCCAGAAAGGGGGTGCCACAACAGAACATGGACACCATTGCCCAATCTTTCTACTCAGTTTGGTCTACAGAGCTATTGAGCAAATTGTCATGGAACCCATAAACAGAGGCATTGGAGACCTCCAGACACTGTACTCTCCAAAACTTCACCTTGTTAAAGTCAGATCCTGGCTCCCAAACCTAGTTGACTTATTTCAAACAGTTACTGAGGACATAGATGGAGGTGAACATAGTCCACACAGCCCACCCGGACCTCATGAAGGACTTTCCACACCATTCCCCACTCTGTCATCATGGACAAGTGTACCAGCTGGAACATTAACAGCTACATCACAGGATGGGTGTGCAGGTGGCTCACAGATCAAACACACATGTTCAGAGATGCTGGTGCCATGTCCAACTCTAAGCCAGTCACAAATGGCATCCCACAAGTCTTGGTCCTGGGACCCCACCTGTTCAGTAGATACTGCTCAGAGGTAGAGGCAAGCATGGGAGGTGTATGGCTGAACAGGTCTGCAGATGAATGGTTACTGTGGTCCATAACCGACTGCACGGCTAACACAGACATCCTCTAGAAATGTCTTACAGAGACAGATACCTGGTGTCAAAACAATGAGCTCAAGCTGAATGCCAAAGAATGCATAGTCATCCCCTTTGGGTACAACAAAGTGCACGCAAATTACCACATAGGTGGTAATCCAGTATGTACGGAGAAAGTCATTATGGCCCTGGGGACACAGGTAGATAGTACACACCCCTTTGATGATGACATGGCCAAAGTGTGTAGACATTCCTTCAATGTAGCCCACCTAATGTAACCCATTTTGTATAGTCTGATGATGTCACCATCCTACAACTAAACCTGTGGAAAGGATAGCTCACAGTAATGTGTATAGTGCGGTGTGTAAATGTGTACCTCTGTAGTATCATAAAGTAGTTAGGTAGTGGTTTAAATCCTGCACTTGACAAGTGTTTGTGTGTGGTCTCCTTGGGAAGGCGCAAACATTTTGGAGAGTAGTAAAACACCTTAAAAGTGGTAAACTAATATCTGTCAAGTCTGATTATGACACCATCCTACAGATATACCTGTGGAAAAGGGAGCTCTCAGTAATGTGTGTAGCGCATCGTGTTAATGCGTATTCCTCTAATATCATGAAGTAGTTAGGTAGGGATTTGAATCCTGTACTTGTCAACTGTGTGTGTGTGTGTGTGTGTTCGTTTGTGATCTCCTTGGAGAGGAGCAACTTTTTTGGAGAGTAGTAAAACACCTTAAAAGTGGTATACACATCTTTGTCATGTCTGATGATGTCACCATCCTACAAATATACCTGTGGAAAATAGAAACTCCAGTAACGTGTATAGTGTGTCGTGCTAATACGTGCTCTTCTAGTATCATGAAGTAGTTAGGTAGGGGTTTGAATCCTACAACTGTGTGTGTATTCGTGTGTATATCCTTGGAGAGGAGCAACCTTTTTGGAGAGTAGTAAAACACCTTAAAAGTGCTATACACATCTTTGTCATGTCTGATGATGTCACCATCCTACAAATATACCTGTGGAAAAGAGAAACCCTAGTAATGTGTATAGCCCATCGTGCTAATGCATACCCCTCTAGTATCATGAAGTAGTTAGGTAGGGGGTTGAATCCTGCAACTGACAACTGTGTGTGTCTGTTCGTGTGTGATCTCCTTGAAGAGACTCAACCTTTTTGGAGAGTAGTAAAACACCTTAAAAGTGGTATACACATCTTTGTCATGTCTGATGATGTCACCATCCTACAAATATACCTCTGGAAAAAAGAAACCCCAGTAATGTGTATAGAGCGTTGTGCTAATGTGTACTTCTCTAATATCATGTAGTAGTTAGGTAGGGGTTTGAATCCTGCAACTGACAACTGTGTTCGTGTGTGATCTCCTTGGAGATGAGCAACCTTTTTGGAGAGTAGTAAAACACCTTAAAAGTGGTATACACATCTTTGTCATGTCTGATGATGTCACCATCCTACAAATATACCTGTGGAAAAAAGAACCCCTAGTGATGTGTATAGTGCATCGTGTTAATGCGCACTCCTCTAGTATCATGATGTAAGTAGGTAGGGGTTTGAATCCTGCACTTGACAACTGTGTGTGTATGTGTTTGTGTGTGGTCTCGTTGGGAAGGAGCAATCTTTTAGGAGAGTAGCAAAACACCTTAAAAGTGGTAAACTACTCTTTGTCAAGTCTGATTATGTCACCATCCTACAAATATACCTGTGGAAAAGATACTTCCTAGTAATGTGTACAGCATGACGAGTTAATGTGTACTCCTCTAGTATCATGAACTAGTTAGTTAGAGGTTTGAATCCTGCACTTGGTGAGTGTGTGTGCTCCATGTGTGTGACTGTGTTGGAGATTTTGCTTTTACTACCGTATGACATATCAGTAGGCATTGCACATGTGAGGTATCTATGAGGCAAACACATATACGTACATGTCACCTCAAGTATTGCATGTGTGGGAACCCTGCTTTATCCAAGTACACAGTTGGCATCTTTGCCAATCTGTGCTGCTGCTTCACAGACCTTAGGTCACATCTGTATGCTTGTGACAAGGCCAGCCACTGCAGTGATGCCTGGCCTAGGTCATCCATGTCACACACAGTCATTACGGTTTCCATTGAATTGTGTGTGTGGGGGTTTATGGGTGAGGTATATGTCAGACCTGTTCAAATGCAGCAGAGTCTGGCAATGATGACTATGCATTATAGGTGTACAACAACCTTTGTGGACATGCATGCAGACCCCTGATTGCTTATGTGATCCACTGAGGGATTCCAAAATACCTTAGGGAATGTGATTATCAAAGGAGAGATGATGTAACACTAGGTTGCATGTACACATCGGTACCTGTTCATGATGTTGGTGGCTGCTACCTATGTGGTACTGTGGGGATACTATGTTCGTAAAGGTGGATGACTACACTTAGTTTCGCCTATAGCTTTACAGCATGGGTTTGACAACAGGTATCTGTCTGTATGATACCCTTGTGGAGGATGTGTGTGTCACCTGGAGAATGCAGTATATGCCACAGTATGCATTAGCACACGTGGACAGACATATCCCTACTGTGATTGCTTGTACCTAAGAAAGCCATATGCCGGACAGGAGTGGTCTCAGTAATGGGTGCAGCTGAATACCACTGGTTACTGGCATAGTATAGCACCTGAAGGATCCAAATGTTGCTGTGTGTCCTACATCTGTCATCAAGACATCAGCTAACGATCGGTTATGGTCAGGCTGTTGCAGCCATGTATAGTACCAGAATGCAAAACAATGACAGATAGTAACAGTATCATCCACAGCACAGTGTCAAACCATGTCATACACACATGTGTAGTCAGGTTCCAAAATGTGTGTAGTACAATACATACTGGCCACCAATAGAAACTATGGAGTGTTACTGTGAAATACAGAGCATGTCACCCTGCCCATGTGTCCACTATGCACGTACATACAGACAGTGCACCTCCACCATTTCCACAACTATACACCTGCAAATATGTGCTACACACATCCCACAAATACTGTCCACTCTCTAACACATGCTGCCAATAATGCACACATCAGCCAAGTGGCACATGGGTGGACAATATACAACTGGAACTAACAGTGGTATAAACAACACTACAATGACAATCATAGCTTTAATGCATCATGCATGCTCAACTACACCTTCAAGCATATCATTATACTCTACTGCTGACAACATGCTAACATTGCTATACTGCTATAAAGACACCCTGTGCATCAGCATCATGGTAGTCTGTTCCTGCATCGATGTTACAGATGACAGGAGGTGGCACAGGTTTCATCATATGCACAGAGTGTGTTGTTGGTCTGCCAGAGGCCTACAGTGAGCCATCCAATCAACATGTGTGTGTGTGTGTGTGTGTGTGTGTGTGTGTGTGTGTGTGTGTGTGAGGGGCAAGAATAATGGTATGGGCCAATGTTGATGTAATGTGTGTGTGTGTATGTGTTAGCCCTAGGTGTCTGGATTATGTGTGTGTGTGTGTCTGCATGTACACAGTTCTACCATGTGGCTGCCACATACGGGTACTTGTGGGACAGCCACAGACTGTACCTGTGAGGCTTTACAGATCACCATCTCTGGCCAATGATACGGTACCTGTGCCTGGCAGGGGTGCTACTGACACTATCAGGTACCAAGCCAGACTGGGTACTATCCCCAGAGGTAGATGAATGTACACTGGACCCAGGTCCCTGCTGGCACTGTCCAGAGCCACTTGCATGTGGTCTTCTAGGACGTTCTATGGACAGCCCACTCCCAACATTGCTGGGGCTCGTGCTGGCACTATAAGAGTGGCTGTTGCTTGAGGGACATCCGCGGCGAATGCCAGCTGCTGATGTTGCTGGCATACATCCACGTCGATGACTCAACCATCCTGCACTGTCCTGACACATGGACATGACATTGCGGCAGACATCTCATGTCTCTCCCCAATGGCTATCAGTGACCTCAGTGTAATTGCGGATGGAACCAGCTAGGTCACAGATACTGTCTATTATGGCGGTGTTATGTGCCCTCTGTGCCCTCAGTCCCTGTCTGGTGTACCATTCCATATTTACCTGTGCCTCCATGACAGCCTGGAACATGCGTGAGATACTCAGGACTGTGGCATGTCTGCCAGTGGCATGTTGGGCAGCAGTGCTCCGACGAGAACCCCTGGACATCTGCCTATGTGGTACCCTTCCAGACATCTGGGTATGGCTGCTGTGTTGGGATGCATGTGCCATGGATACCACACTGTCCTGGCCAATGCCGGCTGTACGCTGTCCCTCTGCTAAGGGCATTGGTGACGGATGTATTGGCAGAATAAATGTGTGCATGGATGGGGTGGGCACTTGTGTAGTGTCGATTGGTGGCCCAACAATAGACCCTGGCAAACATGCCTGTGCCTCAACACACCTATCATCATTGTTACTATCATGCTCAGTGACATCAGTTTCCCTGCTGCACTGAACCAGCCCAGTGTCAGCACCTGTGAGAGGGAGACAGGAAACACACTTTACGACCTGTACATGATGTCAGCACACATGCACACATGCACACATGCACACATGAACACATGAACACATGCACACGAATACACTCCTCACTAGTACAGACAAACGCACGCACACACACACACACACACACACACACACACACACACACACACACACAAACACCACCAGCAGCAATCCCGAACATAATCAATAGCGTGTGATGTTAGGGTACAGTATCACAAGCCAAACATTTATATCAAACGTGACAGCATGCAGGACGTGTGTTGCTCAGCAGCATGCAGTGTGAGTGCAGACAGCCATTGCTAATAACAGTATACATGGCCTTGATGCATGTGTGTTTTGTTCAGTGAATGGTCTCACCCTGGAACATAATGTGTACATGGACACAACATTGTTGTGCAGGTATTAAAAGCCCTGCAATGTCCTGTGCACCATCAGTCACAGGTATACATACCATGTCTGGATGTGTATCTATGTGACAGTGTGTCACATAGACATCCATTTCTGATTAGAGCATCTGTGTCTTTAGCAGATGATTGTGGACCCAGATGTAGCACATGCATGCTATGTATACACACAGGATGAGTGGTGCATGTATACTATAATACATATTGTGGACAAGCCAGTGCCAGCCATGACATGGCATGCTACCACACAACTACAACATGAAACATCACACATACACAATGTGTGTCATGTGACCTATGCACCCCATAGCATTACAAGACATATGTGTGTCCCTTTCTACAAATGGGGATTGCTATGCATATTGCATATAGGTGCATATGTCTGCACACACACAACATTGAGGTGCATAGCAATTCATGATATGTGTATTACTGTGGCCACTGTAACTGGATGGGGTGTAGTACCATGATCCATCATCATGCAGCATCATGTGGTCACTCAAGGCTACTAATGTGTGCTAGACCGGCACATAGCATGCTGTACCTGAACTGCAGTACCATGGCTACATTCACCATTTCACGGCCAGTTGTTACATGGGTTTGTGAGGTGCCCAATAGGGGGAACTGCCTAACATGAATGTGCTATGTGTTGAAGAGTGTTGCACAGCCATATGTGAGGCATCTACCCCTCAGGTATAATAAGTGTGCTGTGTGGATGAGGTTTGGGATACTGTAGTGTGACCTTACAGTGAGTGTCTGAATAAGCTATATGTAGCACATTAATGTGTACTTTGTATGACAAAGGTGTGTATGTTGTGTGCATGTGTTACAACTCTGCCTATCCAATGTCCACTACAGTGTTGCCACAATTGTGTGGGATGCTCTGTGTATTTTATGTGTTTTAGGCAGCTACCCACATTACTAGGATGTGCATAGTCTCTGCACAGCATGTATTATGCGTAAGGGTGTTACGTGTACATAGCCTACACCTCACCTATGACATGCACATTTAATTAGCAATATGAAAGGTATAACACACTCACCAGCATAGCTCTGCTGCCTTGCTGTCACACCAGAG
The DNA here is from genome assembly GCF_019279795.1 of Protopterus annectens. Lineage (NCBI taxonomy): Eukaryota > Metazoa > Chordata > Ceratodontiformes > Protopteridae > Protopterus > Protopterus annectens. The sequence continues at coordinate 814,552,292 of NC_056745.1, forward strand.
GGACCTACAAGGATGTCAGACACTTTGTCAGTGACAACAACTGTGGCATTGCTACTGTGTGTTTGCAATCTTACAGTAGTACAACGGTGGACAGTCATAGGCCTACAGATTATATTCCTAATTATTAGTATTGCACAACACTAGACACCACATCGTCTAACTACACAGTACACATCTCACATAAGCATGCTGTACCAATAGAGGTAACAGTATTCTACAGCTATGCCATGTTACCTGCACGCTCCATGTCAACTTGCTGGGTGGCTCCGGCCTCCATGATGATACATGCTAATTGTTGTGGTTGTGGTTGGCCAGGAGCCACCTGGCTCAGGAGCAGCTCCTCCACTCTGGTGGGGGGGATGGATGGCTACCCCCCTCCTGTGGCAAGCTGTTGTCTGCAGATATCAGATGCATACTGCCAGACATGTCTAATTAAATCACTGCAGTGATGGCGTACCTCCTCATATGTCCGGTTGTGCATGCCTATGTCATTTACCCTATGGACAAGTTCTTGCCACAGCGCAGCCCGCTCATGCTGGTCCTGCCTGGTTCTGGAGAACAGCAGTGCATAGTGCTGCACCAGGCTCGCTGTGATGGCGTCCTCCTCAGCAGTGCTATATGTCGGGTTACGATGGTGGGACATTACCCTGAAGAAATTAAACAATATGTGTGAGCAAGTCATGTGGCACACGTAACTTTCTAAAGTACAGATATAAATTAACTGCCATATATAGCAACCTATTGGCTGTCAGGAAGATACACACTTTCAATACCACATATCAGTTCTCAACACACAGATACCTGACAGTGCCTGGCACACTTTATATATCAAACCATGTTTTGCACAGCAACAAAGTTATAACAGTATGTAAGACTATACAACAGTACATGGCACACTGTATGTGACATAATGCACCACCTAGCCACAGGAGGTATATATCATGCTAATGCATCATGAAATATGTAATCCATTGCAATGAATGTAAAGTCCACTGACACTATTACCAGTATACCACACTAGTCATTGATGGCAGACCCCTGCCTAACATATGTGCACATTCGTTAATATAGATGGCATACTGCTGTACTAAGCTATACATGTTGCTAGATACGCAGTTACATCCTGCAACACGCATATGACCGAGGCCATGGTACAGGCATACCCACACACACAGCAGACATACATAACAGACACAAAGGTATGGCAACCCAGGTGACCTTTACCTGTGTGCCTTACAGTACTGTGTGTTAGTAGTTAGCAGACCTTATGCCTGAGGTATGTAATCTGTGAGGACTACAGGGAACACACATAACAGTGGTTCGAATAAATGTGCACGTACACCATACCATGCTGTTTAAGCATACAGCTTCAGGTAGTACTACAGACCATAGAGGAGTTGGATTCACCAGCAGTAACACCCAATATGCAAACATGTACTGCTTTAGCCCACGATGGGACACCCTAGTTGACAACAAGGGACTACGTCAGACCATATAGCATACTGCTCTTTCTGCCTAACAATTGCATACGAATCTTTTGCTGGGATAATAGCTAGGACACATAATACCATGACTGAGACAGTTTCCCACTAAGCTATCACACATATACCGAACTCTGACACATTCACCATCAGACTCAGTCAACCTCACATATTGATTATTGCAACATGTACATGTGGCTGTGTATCTCTTCATAGGTAGGTAAGAGGCTATTGGCCCTAGGGCCTATAGAACTCTAGCCATACGCTACCATGGCCTCTGACATACAGGTATTTAAATTACACGTGGCCCAGTCAAGCAGAGTCACTGAGGTGATTGCCTGGGTGTATTCACTATCTCCCATACAATCTCCATGATTACTTATGATGACTGCTAAGTAGGAGTTTTGTTTGCTATGAATAGTTGGTTAGTTCCAGAGTGTGGGATGTCTCTGAGATAGGAATCTATCCCTCCAGCATGTGCTGTTTATTGTGGTCAAAGGGTTTCGGTCCCTAGAGTGTGTAGCTCATACAGATTGTGATCTGTTTACGTGGAGCATGTTCAACAGATCTGGGTTTGACATAGCTTAGTATGTCAGTCAGAGGTCACCTCTGGGTAGGCGGTATGCAATACAGTCTAGTTGTGGGTTTGTGTGATGGTCTGCATAGGGCATCTGTTTGATGCCGGTATCACTCTTTGTGAGGTATGTCTGTGTCCTTTCCACTTGCTGTAGATGTCTTGTGAGGTACATACCACATGGGGCATAGTACTCTATACCGGGTTTTATGTGTGTGGAGTAGAGGGGAACACTGACCTATTTTTCCCTGGATGACACACCTTTTGTGATGACGTGTGCCATGTAGATGGATTACATGATTAGTGTAGCACTGTGACTATCGAAGGGGAGACTACTGTCCACCTGTGTCCCATGGTCTCTTATCACACCTTCGGTGTTGAGTAGACTACCACCCATGTGGTAGTTCATGGGTACTGAGTCTTTGCAAGGAGAGATGCCAATACAGTGTCAACATTGAGCTTGAGTCCATGGCTTTGTCACCAGGCATCTGTTGCAGTAATTATGACCCTGTCTCTCTCTCTCTCTCTCTCTATATATATATATATATATATATATATATATATATATATCTATATATCTATATACATATACATTTATATATATATATATATATATATATATATATATATATATATATATATATATACACACATACATATGAACATGATAACAACAAGAACAGAAGGAATCACCACAGGATAAAAAACTCCGTTTCTAACTTGAGACGTCTTTATTTGAGAACAAGAAATGAGCGCTTTCACGTAGGTTAACTACGTTTCTTCAGATATAATTAGAAGTAAAAAAGACACATATTTTATATAAAACTTGGCGGGCAAACCAAACAATAATGCAAGCAATAAATCAATTAACGAACTTATTAAGTAATTAAGTTCTTAAAGTAGTTAAACTCTCAAAATAATAAAGTTCCTAATGCCCTGAAGGCACTCCAAACATAACACATATCCAAATATTTAAATATTAAAACTCATATTATATCATTCAGTCTCCAAAGGTTCTTACAGAACTGCATGAAACTTGGCGCATAATTATAAAAGGTTTTTACAGTTCATATTGCAATGCACAAGATAATTGTATGGTGCTGACAAATAAACAATGTGTTCTCCGTGTGTCATTTTAAAACGAAATACTATTGCTTTTCTATAGATCAGTAAAAACTGCTACAATTCTATAAAGCAGTAAGAAACATCTATTAGTTCATCATAACTCTTTTAAAATTAATTTAAAAAACTATGTAAAAATCATTCCGACAGCGTAGTTTTCATTATACCTTGTCATATGTGATATCAGTATGACATGCGCAATTATAATGTCAGTATGCCATGCACTGTTAAAAAAGATGCAAAAAATCATAGCTAAATTATACAAGACTTATAAGAAGGTGTCTATATAAAGAACTAATAAAGCAACAGAACTGAAAACTTCATATGAAACCAGCAATAGAAGTCACTGTGGGAACAGGAAATGCATTATTTCAGCAAATAGTCGGTGGAACAAACTGACGTATATAGTCATATTACCGAATGAATCATGAAACTTGAAATTTATATTAGTTCATAAGAATTAATAAATTTAATAAATTTGAAGATGAATTAAAAGCAGCATCTAGATATTAAAATATAAATACTAAGTGATGGAATAAATACAGAAATTAATATTATAATAACACATCTATAAATTAATATTCATAATAATATATATACTAATAACTATCAATTTGATTTATTAAATATGAATATTAATAATTATTATTATAAACATTATTAAATATCAAAGGATTAAAAAATAATAAATGAACAGGATTTTTGAGAATTAAATTAAACGGGATGAAAATATAAACTCATTAGTATAATATGTTAATTATCTGATTCTAAAAATATCCCTCAAATTGACTTTAATATTTAATTCAAAAAATCCTATGTATTTAAATAGCTTATTATTACAACATTTAAATAATGATGGAAAATTATATAGCAGATGAACAACCTAAAACAATAAATAAATAAATACATGAATGAATAAAACATTATAAAAACATGTAACATCATGGTTTCTTATTATTCAATATTGGTTTGATGGAAACAAACTGGTTAATACCTGGATTAATGTGGGCTTTTAAAGTAAATATCCATTTGAGTTCAATACAGGCCAATTGATTAATATTATCACCTCCTCTAGAATTTATAGTAACCAATTGTAGGGCTTTAAAACTAAATCTATGTGTTGTATGATCTAGTAAATGTTTCGCTAACGCGTTCTGCTCATTGCCTTTTCTAATGTCGTAGAGATGATTATAGACCCTATCTCTTAATCTCCGCTTTGTTAAGCCAACATAAAATGCATCACAATTATCACAGGTTGCAATATATATATGGTTTGTACTATCACAATTACAATAACTCGTAGGTGTAAACCTATAAATAACTTCTGGATGAGTAAAAGACTGTTTTTTAGAAATGTGTGGGCACATATGGCAATGGCCACAAGGATAAGTTCCACATTGAGCAGGTTTAATCATCATATGGGAACTATTTTTATCTATACACAGCAACTGCTTAAGATTGCTACAATTCTTGTAGCTAAATCTAGGGCGTTCACCAACAACAATTTTTGTGAATGGATCCATAAGAAGTACATTCCAATTTTTATTTATTATCTTCCTAAGAGAACCTATATCACTGGTATATTTTATAGTAAAAGATAATTTCTCAGTAAACCTACCTTTAGTATGTGTGCAATTCAAACATGTCTGTTTAACATCACGATTGGAATGAAACCTATCTGATAATGTGGTATCAAACATTTGATGTTTACACTTGCTAATTATTTTATTATTATAACCCCTTTCCTTAAATAATGATTCTAGTTTATCT